>NC_084629.1:43544334-43844334 GCF_033978795.1 Nerophis ophidion | reverse complement strand
TGCTTTGCAGCCAGGTGGTTGTGGGTTCAAATCCAGCATGTCAATGATGAATCATGTTGTGTTGTCAGGAGGGACATGCAGCAGTTTGGGGTCAAAGTCAGCATCATTGAACCTGGTTTCTTCAGGACTAACTTGACCAGGCTGGCTCCTATTGAGGCCCATCTCAGGAGGCTCTGGACCCGCCTGCCTCAGGAAGTCAAAGACTCCTATGGGCTCACCTACCTGCCCCAGTGTGAGTACTCAGTCCTGTTACCCTGTCACCCTACTGAGACTCCTATGGGGTCACCTACCTGCCCCAGTGTGAGTACTCAGTCCTGTTACCCAGTCACCCTACTGAGACTCTTATGGGGTCACATCCCTGCTCTACACTTAAGCCAGCCTTTACTTATCTCTGTACTCTTAATACAGTACAGTAAGATCTCTATATAATAATATAGTACAGTAAGATCTCTACATAGTGTTAATATAGTCCAGTAAGATCTCTATATAATCTTAATATAGTCCAGTAAGATCTCTACATAGTGTTAATATAGTCCAGTAAGATCTCTATATAATCTTAATATAGTCCAGTAAGATCTCTACATAGTGTTAATATAGTCCAGTAAGATCTCTACATAGTGTTAATATAGTACAGTAAGATCTCTATATAATAATCTAGTCCAGTAAGATCTCTACATAGTGTTAATATAGTACAGTAAGATCTCTATATAATAATATAGTCCAGTAAGATCTCTACATAGTGTTAATATAGTCCAGGAAGATCTCTATATAATAATATAGTCCAGTAAGATCTCTACATAGTGTTAATATAGTACAGTAAGATCTCTATATAATAATATAGTCCAGTAAGATCTCTACATAATGTTACTATAGTCCAGTAAGATCTCTACATAGTGTTAATATAGTCCAGTAAGATCTCTATATAATCTTAATATAGTCCAGTAAGATCTCTACATAGTGTTAATATAGTCCAGTAAGATCTCTACATAATCTTAATATAGTCCAGTAAGATCTCTACATAGTGTTAATATAGTCCAGTAAGATCTCTACATAGTGTTAATCTAGTCCAGTAAGATCTCTACATAGTGTTAATCTAGTACAGTAATATCTCTACATAGTGTTAATATAGTACAGTAAGATCTCTACATAATCTTAATATAGTACAGTAAGATCTCTACATAGTGTTAATCTAGTACAGTAATATCTCTACATAGTGTTAATATAGTACAGTAAGATCTCTACATAGTGTTAATATAGTCCAGTAAGATCTCTACATAGTGTTAATCTAGTCCAGTAAGATCTCTACATAGTGTTAATCTAGTACAGTAATATCTCTACATAGTGTTAATATAGTACAGTAAGATCTCTACATAATCTTAATATAGTCCAGTAAGATCTCTACATAGTGTTAATATAGTCCAGTAAGATCTCTACATAGTGTTAATCTAGTCCAGTAAGATCTCTACATAGTGTTAATATAGTCCAGTAAATCTCTACATAGTGTTAATATAGTCCAGTAAGATCTCTATATAATAATATAGTACAGTAAGATCTCTACATAGTGTTAATATAGTCCAGTAAGATCTCTACATAGTGTTAATATAGTCCAGTAAGATCTCTATATAATCTTAATATAGTCCAGTAAGATCTCTACATAGTGTTAATCTAGTCCAGTAAGATCTCTACATAGTGTTAATATAGTCCAGTAAATCTCTACATAGTGTTAATATAGTCCAGTAAGATCTCTATATAATAATATAGTACAGTAAGATCTCTACATAGTGTTAATATAGTCCAGTAAGATCTCTACATAGTGTTAATCTAGTCCAGTAAGATCTCTACATAGTGTTAATATAGTCCAGTAAGATCTCTATATAATAATATAGTACAGTAAGATCTCTACATAGTGTTAATATAGTCCAGTAAGATCTCTACATAGTGTTAATAGAGTCCAGTAAGATCTCTACATAGTGTTAATATAGTCAGGCTGTCTGAGCCACTCTGACTGGTTTGCTCTCTTCTTGTAAACAATATTATTGTAGTAAAGATATTTTCAGTTTATTGAAACATTTATATGCACAGAAATGCTTATTTAGAAATAATTTGTAGAATATGCTTTCAAAATATCCCAAAATAATTTTCAATGTGGTGAGGGGAGACTGAATGTGCGATACTTCTCCAAATCATCTACAGAACCCAAAAGCAGTGAAGTTGTCAGCTTGTGTAAATGCTAAATAAAAAGAGAATACAACAAATCATTTTCAACTTATATTCAATTGACTAGATTGCAAAGACAAGATATTTCATCTTCACACTGGAAACTGTTATTTTTGTTGCAAATATTAGCTCATTTGGATTTTCATGTCTGCAACATGTTTCAAAAAAGCTGGCACAAGTGGCATAAAGTTGAGGAAAGCTCATCAAAGACTTATGTGGAACATCCCACAGGTGAGCAGGCTAATTGGGAACAGGTGGGTGCCATGATTGGCTATAAAAGCAGCTTCCATGAAATGCTCACTCATTCACAAACAAGGACGGGGCGAGGGTCACCACTTTGTCAACAAATGCCTGAGCAAATTTTTTAAGAACATTTCTCAAGCAGCTATTGCAAAGAATTCAGGGATGTCACCATCTACGCTCCGTAATATCATCAAAATGTTGAGAGAATGTGGAGAAATCACTGCAGGTAAGCAGCAAGGTGCATCTCTTTGAAGTCTAGTCAATTGAATATAAGTTGAAAAGGATTTGTTGTGTTCTCTTTTTATTTAGCATTAACTCAAAGTGACAACTTCAATCAATCAAACAATCAATCAATGTTTACTTATATAGCCCTAAATCACTAGTGTCTCAAAGGGCTGCACAAACCACTACGACATCCTCGGGCAAGGAAAACTCACACCCAGGGGGACATCGGTGACAATAATGACTATGAGAACATGATACTGTGAAAGATCAATCCATAATGGATCCAACACAGTCGCGAGAGTCCAGTCCAAAGCGGATCCAACACAGCAGCGAGAGTCCCGTTCACAGCGGAGCCAGCAGGAAACCATCCCAAGCGGAGGCGGATCAGCAGCGCAGAGATGTCCCCAGCCGATACACAGGCGAGCAGTACATGGCCACGGGATCGGACCGGACCCCCTCCACAAGGGAGAGTGGGACATAGAAGAAAAAGAAAAGAAACGGCAGATCAACTGGTCTAAAAAGGGAGTCTATTTAAAGGCCAGAGTATACAAATTAGTTTTAAGGTGAGACTTAAATGCTTCTACTGAGGTGGCATCTCGAACTGTTACCGGGAGGGCATTCCAGAGTACTGGAGCCCGAAATGAAAAAGCTCTACAGCCCGCAGACTTTTTTTGGGCTTTGGGGATCACTAATAAGCCGGAGTCCTTTGAACGCAGATTTCTTGCCGGGACATATGGTACAATACAATCGGCAAGATAGGATGGAGCTAGACCGTGTAGTATTTTATACTTAAGTAGTAAAACCTTAAAGTCACATCTTAAGTGCACAGGAAGCCAGTGCAGGTGAGCCAGTATAGGTATATATGTATGTATATATGTATATAAAGGTATATACAGTACAGGTATATATGTATGTATATATGTATATAAAGGTATATACAGTACAGGCGTAATGTGATCAAACTTTCTTGTTCTTGTCAAAAGTCTAGCAGCCGCATTTTGTACCAACTGTAATCTTTTAATGCTAGACATGGGGAGACCCGAAAATAATACGTTACAGTAATCGAGGCGAGACGTAACAAACGCATGGATAATGATCTCAGCGTCTTTAGTGGACAGAATGGAGCGAATTTTAGCGATGTTGCGGAGATGAAAGAAGGCCGTTTTAGTAACGCTTTTAATGTGTGCCTCAAAGGAGAGAGTTGGGTGGAAGATAATACCCAGATTCTTTACCGTGTCGCCTTGTTTAATTGTTTGGTTGTCAAATGTTAGAGTTGTATTATTAAATAGAGTTCGGTGTCTAGCAGGACCGATAATCAGCATTTCCGTTTTTTTGGCGTTGAGTTGCAAAAAGTTAGCGGACATCCATTGTTTAATTGTTTAATTGTTTAAATCCGGCATGTTGGTCAGCTTCACTGCTTTTGATGCAATAATTATTCATTTCCCAGCAAGCAACATCTGTGTCATGTTTGTGTTTGCTAAGTTTTGTATGAAGTGAGACAAACTATCGTACATCACGGGATTTCTTTGGAATAATTGGATGAAATAATGGTACTAATACAACTTTTTGCCTTTTCAGACCTGAAGTGCCAGGACTTTTCCATGCGCATGTTGGCAAGTCCTCGCATCGCCATGGTAACCAGGTGCATGGAGAAGGCCCTGAGCGCACGTTTCCCCCGCACACGCTACACCGCAGGCTGGGACGCCACGCTGCTCTGGCTGCCTTTGTCCTACTGCCCTTCTTTTGTGGCCGACTCTCTGCTCCGCCTCCTCCTACCTGCACCTGCAGCACACGCACCTTAGATGCCACAAAGTACTACTTTTATTCCAGCACTTCAAGCCTACAGACTTATTGGGAAGAGGACTTCTCTTCCGTGGTCAAGTGTGGCGTCCATCAAGCCACAAAGTCAGGGATGACATTGGTTCAAGTGCAGGTATGTAGATGTACATATATCTGTATGTTGGACACCTTTTTCTCTTATGGCAACATGAACTACTCAATAATATGGACATTTACAAATATACAAGATATTTATCAGTGCAAAAGATAAAAAGAGTTGGCATATGAAATGTCACAAGGCATATACTTTTTTTTTCTTCAAATGTCATCCTTTTCTTTCTCTCACAGGCTGCATAAAAAAATAAATTGTGTGCAAAGCGTGATGTCCTGGCCATTGTGGGCGGGGTTATACGTCGGCGTCCTCTTTGACCAGGTGGGCTGTGTCCTTGAAACTGTCCTCTGTGGGGGAAAAGGTGCTGGTGTGATGATGATGATGATGGTGGTGATCCCTCCTCGGAGGTTTAGTGGGCGGGGCTAGCGGCGAGGGCTCAGGCGCCAGAGTGTCTCCGCCACTTTCTTCGGGCTTCTCGTCCTTCATCTGTGAAATATTTCAAAGAGTGAGAGAATCTTGTGAGCGTTTGTTGTCATGAGCGACCTTGACTCACCTTGAAGTAGGACAGGTTCTCAAAGGCGAGGCTTGGCTTCAGTTTGCGCTTGAATAATCTCCATGTTGACTCCTTAGGACCACAACACAAACAAAACTATGTTCCCCAGAGATGATATTAGGGCCACATTTACTAAAGGTTTGTGGTAGAAAAGTCAGGGAATTTAACCAAGAGCCTCATCCTGTACAATTTTATGTGGTTGAAAAGTCCAATTCTTCAACAGGAACAAGAGTTTGTTACAACATTTTTAATTACTCACAATTAGATAGTACAAAGTTGGATTGAATCGATATGAAAACAGACAGAGTCTCATGAGACGAAAGATGGTGAACCCTCATGAAAGGAATTAAGAAAGAGCACATCAGGCTTGGTCTTCCCTTCTTATTTATACACTCCATGATGACCTGATTTCTATCATAACAACTTATGTAACTGTCCAATGTTCAGGGTGACTTGACCTCTTATGTCGTGTCCCTCCCAAATGCATTTAGTTTGGAGGTAACCTGAGGACAGAAATTTTCCACTACAGGTTTGCAGGTGCATTCCACCACGTGCAAACTTAAATGAGATGATTTAGCGCATCTTTCTTGAATTAAAATGGAGAAGATACGCTGCCACAATAATTGGAAGACAAAATGCTAATTTAATCATTTAGCAAACGCATTGGGATCTTTCAAGACTGAAATTGTTCTGCGGCCACTATTTAGTGTCTATAAAGGACGTGCAAAGTGGCAGTTGCAGAGAATTGGCTGTGAGAAATCAGGTGTTGTTCTCAACAGATTTGGACTGTCCAAAATAAACATATAGTCTATTCAGCAATATCATTTTATGATTTTATAGCTCCTGGATGAATTAAGAGGCTCTTTGACACAAATTCAATTGATGCATTTTGCTGTCAGCATTTTTTTGGACATTGACAATGGGCCTGATGTACTAAGATCCAAATAACAGGTGTTAGTGTGCAATTGGGTGTGATCTACTAAGACTGCATGTCAAATTGATGACAGGTAACACACCACCTTGTTTAAATAAGGTTTTTCTGTGTACTACTGGCATTATGTTCTCCCATTGACATGTGTTCTGCAATATGAAGGCTAAAATATGAGGCAGGAGACTGTTGAACAACTTAAGCTGTACATCAAGCAAGAATGGGAAATAATTCCACTTCAAAGATGTGTCTCTTCAGTTCCCAAACCTGCACTGAGTGTTGTTCAAAGGAAAGGCCATGTAACACACTGGTAAAAATGCTTAACTTCATGATTATTTGCAAAAAAAAAAAATAAGTTTCTCAGTGTGAAGATGAAATATCTTGTCTTTGCAGTCTATTCAATTGATTTGTTGTATTCTCTTTTTATTGAGCATTTACACAACCTGACAACTTCACGGCTTTTGGCTTTTGTACTTAATAGCATTTGGAAATGAGTTAAAATGGAGTTGTGGACTGAAAGTGCAATGAAGAAGAAACAATAATAAACATTCATTGAGAATATTTGAATAGTCGACTAATTAAAATAAAGTATTTGCTGACTAGTGGACTTGACTTTGCAGCAGAGAACATGTTGATGAAATATTAAAAGGCAAACAGTAGGTTTGAATACACACCAAGAAAAATAAAAAGACTTACCTCAACTGGCTTTGGTGTGACGGTGGACGTATTGACAAGAACCTGGCTGTGTTCTAAACGATACACCGGGTTGACAAAGTTGTTTTGGACCGCCGGCTCACCGCTCAAATGAACCGTCATCTGTTTGTGGACAAAGAAGCCAAATGAGTTGTGTACTAAATAAATATCCTTACTCGGCTGATTCAACAGTTTCTGAAATATAATATCCAATCTTGTTTCATTGAGTGTTGCTGCCTGGGTTTGGAATCATCTAGAAGACGGTTGTAGAACACTGGCTCATAATTATATGTGTCAATTATATTTATCATAATTATGTGTGTCAATTATATTTATCATAATTATGTGTGTCAATTAAGTACTTGTGTTCTTTCTAGCAATCTCCATTTTCACATGTACATCTTTTAACTGCACAACATTTTATATTGTTATACATACCAAACATTTGTTTTGTTAAAACTAAAAGACGTAAAAATCTGCTTGACCTACCATTTCGAAGCAAGTTACCTAGCAAAATGTATACTGTAAAAATAACTATACATTTTACAGTAAAAAAAAATAAATGGCAGCTTAGTTGCCAGAATTTTAAGCATTTCAAGTGAGTGCAGGTGTGTGCCGAGACCGTAGTGAGTGCAGGTGTACCTGGGAGGCGTGAATGACAGCAGGTGTGTTGGCGTATAACGGGTTCTCGAAAGTGACAGCATGTCTGGCAGCTTCCATGGCGAAGTTATCATCCTAGCAAGACATTGTTTAATAACACAAACCTGCAGCGACACATTCTGTTCTCATCTTTCCTACTGTGAGGAACACCACAGCGCCCTCTGCTGGCAGTCTACATAACTGCAGGTTGCAGCTGTGCAATCTTAAAGGGGAAGTGCACTTCTGGGGGGAATTTACCTTATTATTCACTGTACTTATGTGAGACAAAAATATATATATATTCTTTTTTTATGCATTCTAACCCGTAAATAAACGCTAGCAAAAGTCAGCTAACAATGGAGCCAATAGGAGTCATGCTCTTCTGGCTCTAAAACATCCAATATAATCCATCATTTTATATACATACTAACATAAGTATATATGTAACACATACATACTTATGTTAGTATGTTACATATATACTTACGTTAGTGTGTTACGCACATACTTATGTTAGTACGTTACATATATACTTATGTGTGTTACATACATACTTATGTTAGTAGGTTACATATATACTTATGTTAGTATGTTACATATATACCTATGTTAGTATGTAACATATATACTTATGTTAGTATGTTACACATATACTTATGTTAGTGCGTTACATATATACTTAGTGTGTTACATACATATGTTAGTATGTTACATATATACTTATGTTAGTGTGTTACATACATACTTATGTTAGTATGTTACATATATACGTATGTGTGTTACATACATACTTATGTTAGCATGTTACATATATACCTATGTTACTATGTTACATACATACTTATGTTACTATGTTACATGTATACTTATGTTACTATGTTACATATATACTTATGTTAGTGTGTCACATACATATGTTAGTATGTTACATATATACTTATGTTAGTGTGTTACATACATACTTATGTTACTATGTTACATATATACCTATGTTACATACAGTATATACTTATGTTAGTGTGTTACATACATATGTTAGTATGTTACGTATATACTTATGTTAGCATGTTACATATATACTTATGTTAGTGTGTTACATACATACTTATGTTAGTATGTTACATATATACTTGTGTGTTACATACATACTTATGTTAGTATGTTACATATATACTTATGTTAGTATGTTACATATATACTTATGTTAGTATGTTACATATATACTTATGTTGGTGCGTTACATACATACTTACATTAGTATGTTACATATATACTTATGTTAGTATGTTACATACATACTTATGTTAGTGTGTTACATATATGCTTATGTTAGTATGTTACATACATAATTATGTTAGTATGTTACATGTATACTTATGTTAGTATGTTACATACATAATTATGTTAGTATGTTACATGTATACTTATGTTAGTGTGTTACATATATACTTATGTTAGTATGTTACATATATACTTATGTTAGTATGTTTCATACATAATTATGTTAGTATGTTACATACATACTTATGTTAGTATGTTACATACATAATTATGTTAGTATGTTACATGTATACTTATGTTAGTGTGTTACATACATAATTATGTTAGTATGTTACATATATACTTATGTTAGTGTGTTACATACATACTTATGTTAGTATGTTACATACATAATTATGTTAGTGTGTTACATACATACTTATGTTAGTATGTTACATATATACATATGTTAGTATGTTACATACATAATTATGTTAGTATGTTACATATATACTTATGTTAGTATGTTACATACATACTTATGTTAGTA
Source organism: Nerophis ophidion (assembly GCF_033978795.1). NCBI lineage: Eukaryota > Metazoa > Chordata > Actinopteri > Syngnathiformes > Syngnathidae > Nerophis > Nerophis ophidion. The sequence continues at coordinate 43,835,135 of NC_084629.1, read as the reverse complement.
TGTTACATGTATACTTATGTTAGTATGTTACATATATACTTATGTTAGTATGTTACATACATAATTATGTTAGTATGTTACATGTATACTTATGTTAGTATGTTACATACATAATTATGTTAGTGTGTTACATGTATACTTATGTTAGTATGTTAGATACATAATTATGTTAGTATGTTACATGTCTACTTATGTTAGTGTGTTGCATATATACTTATGTTAGTATGTTACATATATAATTATGTTAGTGTGTTACATGTATACGTATGTTAGTGTGTTACATACATAATTATGTTAGTATGTTACATATATAATTATGTTAGTGTGTTACATGTATACTTGTGTTAGTGTGTTACATACATAATTATGTTAGTATGTTACATACATACTTATGTTGGTATGTTACATGTATACTTATGTTAGTGTGTTACATATATACTTATGTTAGTATGTTACATATATAATTATGTAAGTGTGTTACATGTATACTTATGTTAGTGTGTTACATACATAATTATGTTAGTATGTTACATACATAATTATGTCAGTGTGTTACATGTATACTTGTGTTAGTGTGTTACATACATAATTATGTTAGTATGTTACATACATACTCATGTTAGTATGTTACATGTATACTTATGTTAGTGTGTTACATATATACTTATGTTAGTGTGTTACATACATAATTATGTTAGTATGTTACATGCATACTTATGTTAGTATGTTACATGCATACTTATGTTAGTATGTTACATACATAATTATGTTAGTATGTTACATGTATACTTATGTTAGTGTATTACATATATACTTATGTTAGTATGTTACATATATACTTATGTTACTATGTTACATATATACTTATGTTGGTATGTTACATATATACTTATGTTAGTGCGTTACATACATACTTATGTTACTATGTTACATATATACTTATGTTAGTATGTTACATACATAATTATGTTAGTATGTTACATATATACTTATGTTAGTATGTTACATACATAATTATGTTAGTATGTTACATGTATACTTATGTTAGTGTGTTGCATATATACTTATGTTAGTATGTTACATATATACTTATGTTAGCGTGTTACATATATACTTATGTTAGTGTGTTACATACATAATTATGTTAGTATGTTACATGTATACTTATGTTAGTGTGTTATATATATACTTATGTTAGTATGTTACATACATACTTATGTTAGTATGTTACATATATAATTATGTTAGTGCGTTACATGTATACTTATGTTAGTGTGTTACATACATAATTATGTTAGTATGTTACATACATAATTATGTTAGTGTGTTACATGTATACTTATGTTAGTGTGTTACATACATAATTATGTTAGTATGTTACATACATACTTATGTTAGTATGTTACATGTATACTTATGCTAGTGTGTTACATACATAATTATGTTAGTATGTTACATGTATACTTATGTTAGTGTGTTACATATATACTTATGTTAGTATGTTACATATATACTTATGTTAGTGTGTTACATATATACTTATGTTAGTATGTTACATACATAATTATGTTAGTGTGTTACATACATAATTATGTTAGTATGTTACATATATACTTATGTTAGTATGTTACATACATAATTATGTTAGTATGTTACATATATACTTATGTTAGTATGTTACATACATACTTATGTTAGTATGTTACATGTATACTTATGTTAGTGTGTTACATATATACTTATGTTAGTATGTTACATACATAATTATGTTAGTATGTTACATGTATACTTATGTTAGTATGTAACATACATAATTATGTTAGTGTGTTACATGTATACTTATGTTAGTATGTTAGATACATAATTATGTTAGTATGTTACACGTCTACTTATGTTAGTGTGTTGCATATATACTTATGTTAGTATGTTACATATATAATTATGTTAGTGTGTTACATGTATACTTATGTTAGTGTGTTACATACATAACTATGTTAGTATGTTACATATATAATTATGTTAGTGTGTTACATGTATACTTATGTTAGTGTGTTACATACATAATTATGTTAGTATGTTACATACATAATTATGTCAGTGTGTTACATGTATACTTGTTGTTAGTGTGTTACATACACAATTATGTTAGTATGTTACATACATACTTATGTTAGTATGTTACATGTATACTTATGTTAGTGTGTTACATATATACTTATGTTAGTATGTTACATATATAATTATGTTAGTGTGTTACATGTATACTTATGTTAGTGTGTTACATACATAATTATGTTAGTATGTTACATACATAATTATGTCAGTGTGTTACATGTATACTTGTGTTAGTGTGTTACATACATAATTATGTTAGTATGTTACATACATACTTATGTTAGTATGTTACATGTATACTTATGTTAGTGTGTTACATATATACTTATGTTAGTGTGTTACATACATAATTATGTTAGTATGTTACATGCATACTTATGTTAGTATGTTACATACATAATTATGTTAGTATGTTACATGTATACTTATGTTAGTGTATTACATATATACGTATGTTAGTATGTTACATATATACTTATGTTACTATGTTACATATATACTTATGTTAGTATGTTACATATATGCTTATGTTAGTGCGTTACATACACACTTATGTTACTATGTTACATATATACTTATGTTAGTATGTTACATACATAATTATGTTAGTATGTTACATATATACTTATGTTAGTATGTTACATATATAATTATGTTAGTGTGTTACATGTATACTTATGTTAGTGTGTTACATACATAACTATGTTAGTATGTTACATATATAATTATGTTAGTGTGTTACATGTATACTTATGTTAGTGTGTTACATACATAATTATGTTAGTATGTTACATACATAATTATGTCAGTGTGTTACATGTATACTTGTTGTTAGTGTGTTACATACACAATTATGTTAGTATGTTACATACATACTTATGTTAGTATGTTACATGTATACTTATGTTAGTGTGTTACATATATACTTATGTTAGTATGTTACATATATAATTATGTTAGTGTGTTACATGTATACTTATGTTAGTGTGTTACATACATAATTATGTTAGTATGTTACATACATAATTATGTCAGTGTGTTACATGTATACTTGTGTTAGTGTGTTACATACATAATTATGTTAGTATGTTACATACATACTTATGTTAGTATGTTACATGTATACTTATGTTAGTGTGTTACATATATACTTATGTTAGTGTGTTACATACATAATTATGTTAGTATGTTACATGCATACTTATGTTAGTATGTTACATACATAATTATGTTAGTATGTTACATGTATACTTATGTTAGTGTATTACATATATACGTATGTTAGTATGTTACATATATACTTATGTTACTATGTTACATATATACTTATGTTAGTATGTTACATATATGCTTATGTTAGTGCGTTACATACACACTTATGTTACTATGTTACATATATACTTATGTTAGTATGTTACATACATAATTATGTTAGTATGTTACATATATACTTATGTTAGTATGTTACATACATAATTATGTTAGTATGTTACATGTATACTTATGTTAGTGTGTTGCATATATACTTATGTTAGTATGTTACATATATACTTATGTTAGTGTGTTACATATATGCTTATGTTAGTGTGTTACATACATAATTATGTTAGTATGTTGCATGTATACTTATGTTAGTGTGTTACATATATACTTATGTTAGTATGTTACATACATACTTATGTTAGTATGTTACATATATAATTATGTTAGTGTGTTACATGTATACTTATGTTAGTGTGTTACATACATAATTATGTTAGTATGTTACATACATACTTATGTTAGTATGTTACATGTATACTTATGTTAGTGTGTTACATATATACTTATGTTAGTGTGTTACATACATAATTATGTTAGTATGTTACATGCATACTTATGTTAGTGTGTTACATATATACTTATGTTAGTATGTTACATATATACTTATGTTAGTGTGTTACATACATAATTATGTTAGTATGTTACATGTATACTTATGTTAGTGTGTTACATATATACTTATGTTAGTGTGTTACATATATACTTATGTTAGTATGTTACATATATACATATGTTAGTGTGTTACATGCATAATTATGTTAGTATGTTACATGTATACTTATGTTAGTGTGTTACATATATACTTATGTTAGTATGTTACATATATACTTATGTTAGTATGTTACATATATACTTATGTTAGTGTGTTACATACATAATTATGTTAGTATGTTACATGTATACTTATGTTAGTGTGTTACATATATACTTATGTTAGTATGTTACATATATACTTATGTTAGTATGTTACATATATACTTATGTTAGTATGTTACATATATACTTATGTTAGTATGTTACATGTATACTTATGTTAGTATGTTACATATATACTTATGTTAGTATGTTACGTGTATACTTATGTTAGTATGTTACATACATACTTATGTTAGTATGTTACATATATACTTATGTTAGTATGTTACATACATACTTATGTTAGTATGTTACATATATAATTATGTTAGTGTGTTACATGTATACTTATGTTAGCGTGTTACATATATACTTATGTTGGTATGTTACATATATACTTATGTTAGTATGTTACATACATAATTATGTTAGTGTGTTACATGTATACTTATGTTAGTGTGTTACATACATAATTATGTTAGTATGTTACATACATACTTATGTTAGTATGTTACATATATACCTATGTTAGTATGTTACATACATAATTATGTTAGTATGTTACATGTCTACTTATGTTAGTGTGTTGCATATATACTTATGCTAGTATGTTACATATATACTTATGTTAGTGTGTTACATACATACTTATGTTAGTATGTTACATATATAATTATGTTAGTATGTTACATACATAATTATGTCAGTGTGTTACATGTATACTTGTGTTAGTGTGTTACATACATAATTATGTTAGTATGTTACATACATACCTATGTTAGTATGTTACATGTATACTTATGTTAGTGTGTTACATATATACTTATGTTGGTGTGTTACATACATAATTATGTTAGTATGTTACATGTATACTTATGTTAGTGTGTTACATACATATTTATGTTAGTATGTTACATATATACTTATGTTAGTATGTTACATATATACTTATGTTAGTATGTTACATATATACTTATGTTAGTATGTTACATATATACTTATGTTAGTGCGTTACATACATACTTATGTTAGTATGTTACATATATACTTATGTTATTATGTTACATATATACTTATGTTAGTATGTTACATATATACTTATGTTAGTATGTTTCATACATAATTATGTTAGTATGTTACATACATAATTATGTTAGTATGTTACATATATACTTATGTTAGTATGTTACATACATAATTATGTTAGTATGTTACATGTATACTTATGTTAGTGTGTTGCATATATACTTATGTTAGTATGTTACACATATACTTATGTTAGTGTGTTACATACATACTTATGTTAGTATGTTACATATATAATTATGTTAGTGTGTTACATGTATACTTATGTTAGTGTGTTACATATATACTTATGTTGGTATGTTACATATATAATTATGTTAGTGTGTTACATGTATACTTATGTTAGTGTGTTACATACATAATTATGTTAGTATGTTACATACATACTTATGTTAGTATGTTACATGTATACTTATGTTAGTATGTTACATATATACTTATGTTAGTATGTTACATATATACTTATGTTAGTATGTTACATGTATACTTATGTTAGTATGTTACATGTATACTTATGTTAGTGTGTTACATGTATACTTATGTTAGTGTGTTACATACATACTTATGTTAGTGCAACACAGTAACATATGTAACATAGTAACATAAGTATATATGTAACAGAGTAACATGCACTTTCATAATAACATGTGATATTGACATATTTGACTCATTTTAAGCATACATCCGTGGATTCATTGATTCTGACAACAAAGCATACAACTTCCATTAATGACAGACTTCATGAGGGACCTCAAAGACTATTTTGGGACAAATGATAATGCAAAAGTTTATATTTTGGAGATAAAATATAAGAAGGATGAACTACACATTTTGGAAGGTCTGTGCTTAACAGATCCAGTTTTAGTGAACTTGAAGCACCATACAGCAGTATTGATCAGGGACAAACAAGATCTACAAACTATCAACATAATAAAAGAAGATGTACAAACTATCAACATAATTATTGGTGTAATGGGCGCCCCAGTCTACTCACATTAGCTGCATGGTTAGCCACATCCTACTTTCTAACAACTATTTGAAATGTGGACTGGTCAGACCACAGAACACTTATCCACTTGGCATCAGTCCATCTTAGATGATCTCGGGCCCAGCCAAGCATTTCTGGGTGTTGTTAATAAATGGATGTGGCTTTGCATAGTAGAGTTTTAACTTGCACTTACAGATGTAGCGACCAACTGTAGTTACTGACAGTGGTTTTCTGAAGTGTTCCATGTGGTGATATCCTTTGCACACTGATGTGGATTTTTGATGCCGTGTCGCCTGAGGGGAAAAGTGTTTTTCTCACGTAATGTGGCAGTTTTATGTATGCTTTTTAGCGGTCTTTATGGGTGCAAATGTGTACTCACATTAGCTGCATTGTTAGCCACCTCCTACTTGCCGTATATTACGAATTAGAATGCATAAAAAAAGAAAAAAAAAGGTGCTACATGTACTTTAAAATAAATGACAAATCAGATTTTCCTGACTTTACGGCACAAATAAAAATGCAATGCAGACCCTCAGCGACTTCTTCACACATGAACTCACCATCTGCATGCTGGTGTCGATGAATGACACACCAATACGTGCTGGGCCCAGATCCACGTTGTCACCAGAGTGAAAGGTCACACCATTGCCCGTGTCGCTGGACTTCACCAGACTGCTGAGGCTGGAGAAAAGCATGATGCTCAGAGGATATGTTCTTCAGGACTGGATGAGTGGTGACACACCTGGGCAGCTTGGGCATGGAGGGGATGAAGGATCCAGTGCGTTTGTAGTTGAGGAAGACACCGACTGCCAGAGCTCCAGTGATGATGAGCACGATGACTGCCAGGAGAACTGCAGCAGCTGCGAAAGGTGGGAAATATTGCCTAATGAAATGTGTCAACTTCTTTAAAAAACACTCTAATTGATAAAAACTCAAAGAAGCATCTTAGTGCAAAAGATAAGTCTGCTGAGGCAGTAACATTAAAATGTCAATTATTGATTATGCAGTAGGGCTGCAACAATTAATCAATTGATTCCATTTGAAAAAAACATTAATTCTGTTGCTTCGATTAATTGTTTGATGAGTGCGACTAACACAAATTTATACAATCCAGATCACATGTCATCCATCTTCACATATATATATAAACAGTATATGTATATATACACATATACATATATATGTAACATACTAACATAAGTGTATATGTAACATATATACATGTGTGTGTGTATATATATATATATAAATATATATATAAATATATACAAATATATATATATATATATAAATATATATATATACATATATATATATTTATATATATGTATGTATATATATATATATATTTATATATATATATAAATATATATATAAATATATATATATACACATATATATATTTATATATGTATGTATATATACACATATATATGTATGTATATATGTATATATATATATATATATATATATATAAATATATATATATATATATATATATATATATATATATATATATATATAAAGGGCTTCACGGTGGCAGAGGGGTTAGTGCGTCTGCCTCACAATACGAAGTTCCTGCAGTCCTGGGTTCAAATCCAGGCTCGGGATCTTTCTGTGTGGAGTTTGCATGTTCTCCCCGAGAATGCGTGGGTATATATATATATATGTATATATATATATATATATATATGTGTATGTATGCATGCTTTGGAGCCCCTCCCTGGAAAGAAAAAGTTTGCTGTAAAATATGAGCCCTCCTTTAAAGCAACACTTGCCTTGACCTTCAAAAGTTCAAATTGGAGGCCTGAGAGTCTCCATAAAAGCTAATAATGGTCAGTGAGGTTTAATATTGTTGGAGGGTTACAAAGAATTATTAACATGTTTATTATTATTTTGAAGTGCACCGTTTCTAACATATTTGTCTCAACATCTTTGCTAACACGGGTCTTGTTTCAGGTGTACCTGTCAGCAGGTGAAAGAGTGAGAAGTTGACCAACAGCGAGTACCTGTTCCTGCTGGAGCTCCTCGTGACTTGCCCATCTCGCAGTAGCTTCCCACGTAGCCAGAAGGACATCTTTGCAGCCGACAGGATGGACTTAGTAGTCAGTGAAGAAATACAGGCTGATATCAAACACACCTGCCAGCTCACTCACTTGCATGTGGGCACACCTCCTGCGTCTGTCAAGCAGCTCCCGCCGTTCATGCACCTGCAGGCCAGGGGCATTGCTACAGGTGCTTCAATAGCTGCGGGGTGACAATCAAACACTTTGGAGCAACAGACAAGACTTGGACTGCAACACTTCACACACGCAAGCTTACCTGCATCACATTCCCTCGAGTCCAAATCCATCGGAGAGGAACCCTGCGGGCAGGTACAGGTGTATCCACCTGGCCGGAGGAGACACAGGTGACTGCACACATTCTTGCACGGGTTGGGCACTGAGGATGGCAGAGCACAATCACTCTCTGGGTCAACTGTACAAGCAAAATGGAATGAACCTTTGACTTCCTAGTGATGTCATCAATTTCTAAGTAGCTCCACATATAGATCACATGACTACTACCTTTGGATCAAACGGAATCAATAATCAATACCAGCTTCAAGTGTATTGTTGCAGTCAGCAGAGTAGTTGCTCTTTCAATATGAACTCTTTTTCTTTCATTATATTCACCTCGCTTTTATCACAATTTATCACAACTTTTCCTAACTGGCTGCCTTCACAGGTGGGAAGTACTAGTAACCTACACTTACTTCTACTACTAGTAACCTACACTTACTTCTACTACTAGTAACCTACACTTACTTCTACTACTAGTAACCTACACTTACTTCTACTACTAGTAACCTACACTTACTTCTACTACTAGTAACCTACACTTACTTCTACTACTAGTAACCTACACTTACTTCTACTACTAGTAACCTACACTTACTTCTACTACTAGTAACCTACATTTACTTCTACTACTAGTAACCTACACTTACTTCTACTACTAGTAACCTACATTTACTTCAACTACTAGTAACCTACACTTACTTCTACTACTAGTAACCTACACTTACTTCTACTACTAGTAACCTACACGTACTTCTACTACTAGTAACCTACACGTACTTCTACTACTAGTAACCTACACTTACTTCTACTACTAGTAACCTACACGTACTTCTACTACTAGTAACCTACACTTACTTCTACTACTAGTAACCTACACGTACTTCTACTACTAGTAACCTACACTTACTTCTACTACTAGTGACCTACACTTACTTCTACTACTAGTAACCTACACGTACTTCTACTACTAGTAACCTACACTTACTTCTACTACTAGTAACCTACACGTACTTCTACTACTAGTAACCTACACTTCTACTACTAGTGACCTACACTTACTTCTACTACTAGTAACCTACACTTACTTCTACTACTAGTAACCTACACTTACTTCTACTACTAGTAACCTACACTTACTTCTACTACTAGTAACCTACACTTACTTCTACTACTAGTAACCTACACGTACTTCTACTACTAGTAACCTACACGTACTTCTACTACTAGTAACCTACACTTACTTCTACTACTAGTAACCTACATTTACTTCTACTACTAGTAACCTACACTTATTTCTACTACTAGTAACCTACACTTACTTCTACTACTAGTAACCTACACTTACTTCTACTACTAGTAACCTACACTTACTTCTACTACTAGTAACCTACACTTACTTCTACTACTAGTAACCTACACTTACTTCTACTACTAGTAACCTACACTTACTTCTACTACTAGTGACCTACATTTACTTCTACTACTAGTGACCTACACTTACTTCTACTACTAGTGACCTACACTTACTTCTACTACTAGTAACCTACATTTACTTCTACTACTAGTAACCTACACTTATTTCTACTACTAGTAACCTACACTTACTTCTACTACTAGTGACCTACACTTACTTCTACTACTAGTAACCTACATTTACTTCTACTACTAGTAACCTACACGTACTTCTACTACTAGTAACCTACACTTCTACTACTAGTGACCTACACTTACTTCTACTACTAGTAACCTAGACTTATTTCTACTACTAGTAACCTACACTTACTTCTACTACTAGTAACCTACACTTACTTCTACTACTAGTAACCTACACGTACTTCTACTACTAGTAACCTACACGTACTTCTACTACTAGTAACCTACACTTACTTCTACTACTAGTAACCTAGACTTATTTCTACTACTAGTAACCTACACTTACTTCTACTACTAGTAACCTAGACTTATTTCTACTACTAGTGACCTACACTTACTTCTACTACTAGTAACCTACATTTACTTCTACTACTAGTAACCTACACGTACTTCTACTACTAGTAACCTACACTTCTACTACTAGTGACCTACACTTACTTCTACTACTAGTAACCTAGACTTATTTCTACTACTAGTAACCTACACTTACTTCTACTACTAGTAACCTACACTTACTTCTACTACTAGTAACCTACATTTACTTCTACTACTAGTAACCTACATTTACTTCTACTACTAGTAACCTACACTTATTTCTACTACTAGTAACCTACACTTACTTCTACTACTAGTAACCTACACTTACTTCTACTACTAGTAACCTACACTTACTTCTACTACTAGTAACCTACACTTATTTCTACTACTAGTAACCTACACTTACTTCTACTACTAGTAACCTACATTTACTTCTACTACTAGTAACCTACACTTACTTCTACTACTAGTAACCTACACGTACTTCTACTACTAGTAACCTACACGTACTTCTACTACTAGTAACCTACATTTACTTCTACTACTAGTAACCTACATTTACTTCTACTACTAGTAACCTACACTTATTTCTACTACTAGTAACCTACACTTACTTCTACTACTAGTAACCTACACTTACTTCTACTACTAGTAACCTACACTTACTTCTACTACTAGTAACCTACACTTATTTCTACTACTAGTAACCTACACTTACTTCTACTACTAGTAACCTACATTTACTTCTACTACTAGTAACCTACACTTACTTCTACTACTAGTAACCTACACTTACTTCTACTACTAGTAACCTACACTTACTTCTACTACTAGTAACCTACATTTACTTCTACTACTAGTAACCTACATTTACTTATACTACTAGTAACCTACACTTACTTCTACTACTAGTAACCTACATTTACTTCTACTACTAGTAACCTACACTTACTTCTACTACTAGTTACCTACACTTACTTCTACTACTAGTAACCTACATTTACTTCTACTACTAGTAACCTACATTTACTTCTACTACTAGTAACCTACACTTACTTCTACTACTAGTAACCTACACTTACTTCTACTACTAGTAACCTACATTTACTTCTACTACTAGTAACCTACATTTACTTCTACTACTAGTAACCTACATTTACTTCTACTACTAGTGACCTACATTTACTTCTACTACTAGTAACCTACACTTACTTCTACTACTAGTAACCTACATTTACTTCTACTACTAGTAACCTACATTTACTTCTACCACTGTTAGCATACATTGTGATTGTCAGAGTACTTTAATGCAACTTCCTTTTTACATTTACATGAGAATGTTTGTCAAGAAGTAATACAACATTTACTTTGTTACATAAACTTTCATTCCCATCACCACATTTATTTTTGTCATCATTACTTTGACCTTTAATGTATGAATTGCTGCTTGCTTGTTGTGATGATTCCAGCGGGCACTAAAAGATGACTGAGTTCCAGCAATCCAACATAAGTTGTAGTGCAGGGCTGTCAAACGTAGGTGATGAGTCTGCCAGGTATGGAAATGAGCTGACGAAAAAAACTGCTGTTCTAAATGTGTCCACTGGATGTCATGATAGCTATTCTGTTAGGCAAGCAAACGCTTTATACAAGAGGTACACAGTAAAGGGTGACTGTGGCTCCTCCTCCTCCTCGACCCACATGAAACTTAAAACCTGCCGTTGTATGTCTTCTGCTTGGAACACATGGTCCTTTGGCACCCTCACTCCTCATAATGTCCGTCAAACATAAGAAAAGTCAACTTAACTCTTTTGAATAGTTTTGACCTCCGTTGCTTACAGTTTGTTGAGTTAGCACTGGATCGATACGTGGACCTGACCAAGGAGGTATTGATAGCTAGAAGAGTTTACATGTTGTGTTTTTTGTTTAATCTCAGAAAGACTTCAAGTTAAACCAGGCTTTGTAGACACACTCAGACCAAGTCTAAGCTCATTGTGTTTTTGAAGCTGCAGAAATTTCCTCAGAATGTTCAATAAACTTCAAAGGTTTTGTCCAGAGGATTATTTGTCATTTGTACCTTTTCATTATGTGCTTGTTCTACTTTTGGCCAACGTAAAACAAAGACAACAACCTGGAATTGTCTTTATTTTTAAGTTATCGTGCCGTGATTTTCCGGCCCACTTGGGAGTAGATGTTCCTCCATGCGACCCCTGACCTCAAATGACTGACAGCCCTGCTCTACTGACATTTGACTGCATCTCAGCAATCAAACAGAGCCTGGCAGTCACATGACCGTTCTCCAAACAAGACTGTCGAAAGTGACATGACATAAGACGTAGCAACACAACTTTCTAATGTTTACTTACAAGCTAAGAAAAAGAACATTTACACCATGTGCTGTCATCTGTGTCAGTAGAAATGTTCAACTTTCAGCCGACAAGATTTCCACTTCCAACTTGTGACATAAAATGTGCATCCTTTGTGGTTCATGATCTAATAGCTCCTCTCTGTCTCACACACACACACACACACACACACACACACACACACACACACACACACACACACACACACACCTGTTGTGTACCATTAAAAATAGCTACTAAATAAATCAGAGGTTACTCATCAGTTACTCACTAGAGTAATTTTTTCACTACAAATTGACTTACTCCTCCTAACTATACGAATGCGCATATTCCCTGTCCCCTTAAAAGGGGTTGGGGGGTCGCACTAATATACAACGAAAAACTTTAACCTTAGTCCTAACCTAAATAATAAATATAAATCGTTTGAGGTGCTTACTATGAGGTCTGTCACACCTCTGCCTCTATACCTGGCTGTTATCTACCGCCTACCAGGGCCCTATTCGGACTTTATCAGTAAATTCTTAGAGTTCATTGCTGATCTAGTGACGCACGCTGATAATATAATTATAATGGGGGACTTTGATATCCTTATGAATACCCCATCGGACCCACCGTGCGTGGCGCTCCAGACTATAATTGATATCATTGTTACTGTCACGACGTCACATTGGGTGTGAGTTTTTCCTTGCCCTTATGTGGGCTCTACCGAGCATGTCGTTGTGGTTTGTGCAGCCCTTTGAGACACTTGTGATTTAGGGCTATATAAATACACATTAATAGATTGATTGATTGAGTAATTATTTTGAATGACTGCTTCTTACTTTGACTTGAGTCATATTACTCTAGAGAAGTGGTTCTCAACCTTCTTTCAGTGATGTACCCCCTGTGAACATTGTTTTAATTCACGTGCCCCCTAATCAGAGCAAAGCATTTTTGGTTGGAAAAAAGAGATAAATAAGTAAAATACAGCACTATGTCATCACTTTCTGATTTATTAAATTGTATAACAGTGCAAAATATTGCTCATTTGTAGTGGTCTTTATTAAAATATTTGGAAAAAAAGATCTAAAAAATACTAAAAACTTGTTGAAAAAAAAAACAAGTGATTCAATTCTAAATAAAGATTTCCACACATAGAAGTAATCATCAACTTAAAGTGCCCTCTTTGGGGATTGTAATAGAGAGCCATCTGGATTATCAACTTCTAAACATTTCTTCACAAAAAAGGAAATCTTTCACATCAATATTTATGGAACATGTCCACAAATATTGCATTGTTGTATTTCTTTTCACAGTTTATGAACTTACATTCATATTTTGTTGAAGTATTATTCAATAAATATATTTATGAAGGATTTTTGAATTGCTGCTGTTTTTAGAATATTTTTTAAAATCTCACATACCCCTTGGCATACCTTCAAGTACCCCCATTTGAGAACCACTGCTCTAGAGCAGGGATGGGCGAGTGGTTTTCCCTGCTGGCAGTTATGTCTGCCATCAGACTGTAACAGCCGATCAATCTAGATTTCATTATTCATGATATACATTGTTGGAAGTAGTCTGTACCATGAAAACTTTACATTTACAACATTTTACTGAAAAATATACTGTTTTTCCAATTTCTTTACAACAATTTCCGGTAAATGGAAAAACAGTAGCACTGTTTTGGGGGGTGGGGTTTAGGAAAAATCTGGCAGTTTACCGTATTTCCTTGAATTGCCGCCGGGTATATAGTATGCACCTGTCTAGAATTACCGCCGGGTCAAACTCGTCACGTCACGAGTGACACTTCACCTGTCATCATTTTCAAAATGGAGGAGGCTGATTTCTACCATTTGAAATCGCATAAAGGGAAGAAGATTAAGAGCTATTCAGTAGGATTTAAGGTCCAAGCTATTGAATATGCTAAAAAGAACAGTAAGCAGCTATGTTTTATTAATATACCGTAGCTGCGTGTGTCAAATATGAGTCATTAAATGACTCCCGCCTCCTGGTGGTAGAGGGCGCTAGTGATCCTTCTTGCGACTACTCGGCTGCAGAAGAAGTGACAACAAGCAGCAAGAGTGAGCAGCGATCCTTTATTTTTTCCTCTCGCTTGCACTTTTAACATGGAGGATTACATATCTAAAATAAAACAGTTTTCTAAACTGGACTTTCAATCGAAGCAGGAGGTGATAAAGGAAGATCTCCATCGAGACAGAGAGACTTTTAAAACTGAAGAAAGGTAAGGAAGACTTCTATTACCAAGTTATTGATGCTTTTGATCAGAAGGAGCTGCACATAGACTTCATTTATAAGTAAAGGTAAGACCATAATAACGTTTTTTTTTATTCAATGTGCTTTTCATGATGGTATCCTTACATCACACTCAAATTTACAAGCGCAGGCCTAAATTTACCGCATGCCTTTGGTAAGCGCCGTCGTGAGAAGAGGTTTTAAATTAATTAGCGCCCCGGTGGCAATTCAAGGAAATACGGTAGTTGGCAGAATGTTTGTGTTCAATGTACATTGTTTTTTACAACATGATATTGTTATATCAAATCACAATATGATCCTCTCTGGGGGTGGGGGTGGGGGGTACTAGGATGACAGGGGATGCAAAACAATATCAGTGCAATACTTTTTCATAACATGGTCACTACTGCCTACTTTCTCTTGTTATATTCTTATTTTACATTGTTGCTTTTTATTTTTATTGTAATATTTCTGTATTTTGTTTCCATTTAAACACCCATTATTTACTTTTTACTTTTTCAAATTGATCTCAACTCTGTACACTGCTGCTGGAATTTAGATTTTCCTGAAGGAATCAATAAAGTACTATCCATCATTCTATTGTTCATGGAAAAATGCTGTACAAATGTTTTTTTATTCTGGCAACTACGCTGCCAGATTTTCTACTGTAAAAACAAATGAATGTTTTTTCCATTTACAGTAATACACTGTTTAAGTAAAAATTTGGCAGCTCAGTCAACAGAATTTTAACACAAAAATGTTTGAGTTTTTTCAATTTACAATTTTATGCTGTAAAAAACACCGTAAAATATATTGTCATTTTTATGAATTTGATGGGTTGTTTGCCGTAAACTTAAGCATTTTTATTTAGACAAAAAAATGTTTGGAAAGTATGATAATATACTGTAATATTTGTTGCAAAGTTGGATACTGTTAAAAGTTGAAAAGGTATGCAATTTCAAGCAGTACATATATATTTCCAGTCAAAATGAAAAAAATGTAGTGAGAATTTCTGAAGTACTTTATTGACACATCATTTGCAGGCCAGATAAAATGATGTGACTTTGACACCTGTGCTCTAAAGTGATGGTGCTCTTACTTAAGTATCATTAATGGCTATTCTGCCCACCTTTGCTGGCTTATGTCTTCCACATTGTAATGTGCACAGTCAGCAATTGAAGGTATAATCCCGGCGAGGGTCTGACTGACCTGACTGGTTGTGTCGATGCTCCTGATAAATGCGGACCTGGGTCAGCCAGGGGTTGATGGTTAAAACTTTGACTTTGCTTCCTTTCCCAAACTTATCAGTCTTCCACACTTCCCCTTTCTCCTTTGTGGTCCAGTACACGTGGCCTTCAAACAGGTCAACGCTGTATGGATTTCCAACATCTGGAGCACAAAACTTTCAACGTTGAACATTGTGAGCAAAAGTAATGGTGCAGGACAAAAAGGCATCGCTGACCTCCCGATATGATGATCTTTCTGTCCGTGCCATCAGGCCTCATGGACTCAATTAGGTTTTCTTTAGAGTCACACCAGTAGATTCTGTTTCCGTTCAGATAGTCCACAGCGAGCCCAGTAGGCCAGCCCAAGTCTTCTTTGCCAACCAGCTCCTGCCTGTTTTGCCCGTCCATCCATGCTGACTCGATTTTGGGCTTCCTGCCCCAATCTGTCCAGTACATGGTTCTGCAGTAGACACAACTCTTAACTTTGTACCACACATTGTGCAACAACCACAGGCTCTGACCATCCATACCCAAGTGCTGGATTGACAACAATAGCGGCAGGCTGGTCCAGGTCAGTGTGGACCAGCCACTTCCTGTAGCGCCCGTCCAACTTGGCCACCTCGATGCGATTGGTACCTGCGTCTGTCCAGTAAATATGTCTGTAAGTAGATATATTTATATGTTACCCACACAGCCATTTGAGCAAAAGTAAAACAAGGCTTGGTGAGTTACCCGCCGACCCAGTCCACAGCGATGCCCTCAGGAGCAGCCACGTATTTCAGGTTGAGGTCCACATCTCGAACAGGGTTGTTGCCTTGATCATGGAAGGTGGTCATGTATGCTCGTTTGATGGAGCCAAACTCAGATGCTCCGCCAAGAACTGTCCAGTAGACAATACCTACCGTACAATGCAAGAGATATTAGTCACACCTAGGGTTGCAAATTTGAGGGAATATTCAAAGTTGGACATTTTCCATAGGAATAAACAGGAATTCATGGGAAATGAATGGGAATAAACATTGAATGCAACATGCTAGATCTTGCAGCATGATTATTAGCTAAAACAACCTGATTGAATGCAAATTCAGTAGAATTTCAACCCTTCACTGTGCATTCCTCCATCACATGTGCAGCTAATTGCCAGCATGCTACACACTACAGCAGGACTATTGAGGCCACACTAGTATTTGAGCCCAAGGACTGGTAATGTCGATGATATTACTGGGGTAAATATATTAGATGTATGGTATTTAAGTGTAGCAGAGGTGTAATTGCTTGTTCCTGTATGACTGGAGACTTACTCCAGCAGACTTCCACACAAGCTGTTACTGTACTTCTTCAATGACTTTGGGGCCAATATCTCTAGCTAGCTAGGTTTATGTACCACCACAGTCTCATAATGAACCCAAAATATTTATGCTAGCCGTGATGATAATTTTCGCTATGTTAAACCCCATTCATTTATGCTAACAATGTTAGCGATCTGAATTGACCTTTTTTGTGATGTGTAAAGTTCAAGTAGCAAATAGTAAATAAAAAGGTGTAGTTTCCTCTGCTTTCTGTTCTGCTAGCCCAGGGATTGGCAACCCGCGGCTCTTTAACACCGCCCAAGTGGCTATCTGGAGCTTTTTCAAAAATATATGAAAAATGGAAAAAGATGAGGGGGGAAAACTTTTTTGTTTTTGTTTTAATATAGTTTCTGTTGGAGGACAAACATGACACAAACCTCCCTAATTGTTATAAAGCACACTGTTTATATTAAACATGCTTCACTGATTCGACGACTTGGCCCGCGCCGTTTTGTCCTACTCATTTTGGCGGTCCTTGAACTCACCCTAGTTTGTTTACATGTATAACTTTCTCCGACTTTCTAAGACGTGTTTTATGCCACTTCTTTTTCTGTCTCATTTTGTCCACCAAACTTATAACGTTGTGCATGAATGCACAAAGGTGAGTTTTGTTGATGTTATTGACTTGTGTGGAGTGCTAATCAGACATATTTGGTCACTGCAAGCTAATCGATGCTAACATGCTATTTAGGCTAGCTGTATAAATGGGTTGTACTTGTATAGCGCTTTTCTACCTTCAAGGTACTCAAAGCGCTTTGACACTACTTCCACATTTACCCATTCACACACACATTCACACACTGATGAAGGGAGCTGCCATGCAAGGCGCCAACCAGCACCCATCAGGAGCAAGGGTGAAGTGTCTTGCTCAGGACACAACGGACGTGACGAGGTTGGTTCTAGGTGGGAATTGAACCAGGGACGCTCGGGTTGCGCACGGCCACTCTCCCCACTGCGCCACGCCGTCCCCCATTATGCCTCATTTGTAGCTATATTTGAGCTCATTCGGTTTCCTTTAAGTCCTCTTAATTCAGTTTATATCTTATGACACACAATCTGTATGTAAAATGGCTTTTAATTTTTTGCGGCTCCAGACATATTTGTTTTTGTATTTTTGGTCCAATATGGCTCTTTCAACATTTTGGGTTGCCGACCCCTGTACTAGCCATTCTGTTGTCATACAAGAATGTAACTTATATTTTGATTTAGCATGCTGATTGACTGTTCATTTATTCATCTAGACTATTTCTATTCATTTGTCCATCGGTCAAATATTTTTAAAGACTACTCCAATTGTTTCGCTGACTATTTCTATCTGTGTGTGGCATTGCATTAGTCTTTTACAAGCTTCTATTCTACACAATAAGATGGATGGTGTCTAACTTTGAACAATCAAAAAATGGTCAAATTTCCGGAAACTTTCCACCCCTTTGCAACCTTAGTCACACTAAGGTTGACGACAGCAAAACATATCCTTCATTCTTACTGAGGCCTTGTTTGTCTGGGTCCCAAAGGTAGTCTAGAGCTTGAATATGCTCTGCGTTGTCAACATAGTCAGAGTACTGCTCTGACGACAGGTTGAAACGGCGGATGCGGACGTTATCCGGCAGGAGAAGCACTGGTGGATTTCCTTTCATAAGTACGGCAGAAAAAAAGTGTTTTTAGTAGTTAAATAACAGACAGGTAACTTGTCTTTTTAGAGTACTTACCTCGGGCAGCACACTCGGTCCCGTGCGGCTCGCCGAAGGAATCAAAGCCTTCGGCACAGAAACACTCGTAGCTTCCCTTGGTGTTCTTGCACTCTTGCGGACAAATGCCGTACACCTCACACTCGTTTATATCTTTTCCAAACACAGGCATAAAGTGGTGTTTACATGGAGCCAACACTTCTAGATAACCAATGACAGTTCTCTTACACATGTTGATCCGATATTGATATTGGTCGGATAACAGCCAAAAAAGAGGCTTGCATCTAATGCATGAATGTGTGCTGATGGTCCACAGAGCTTGCTGTCAAGGTGCCAAAAATAGTTACTGTTTCTAGATTGTGATTGTATATTGCAGAGAAGGGATCAGACACTAGGTTTCCATGCACTAAATTATTCTCATTCCTCAAATAGTTTGGTTGTTTGCATTTTCACACCGACATGTGAAGTCCAAGTGTCTATGCACCGTCTCTAAAGCGACTATTGGTCATACGCCGTGTGCCTCCTGTACACTGGGGGGCGCTTAGTTCCTTTTAGTACCGATAAATATATTGCTCTACCGGTTGACCTATGACGTCACACTGGCCTCTGTGATACACGCCTAGGTCTTTGGTGCGTGATGTGCACTGTAATATTGGCACAGATGACAAATATTACGTCTGCAATGGCTATGCTGATTTTAAATAGCAGACAGCATCAAGAAATAATCCTTTATTGCGCTACAAACATGACGCTACCAAGAATGTATCTGATCTCATTGTAAATAATGTAAATAATTCAATGTATATACTCTGATGATTAACTTGTGTGATGACTGTATTATGCTGATAGTATATATTTGTACCATGAATTGATGAAGGTGGACCCCGACTTAAACAAGTTGAAAAACTTATTGGGGTGTTACCATTTAGTGGTCAATTGTACGGAATATGTACTGAACTGTGCAATCTACTGATAAATGTTTCAATCAATCAATCAGTGGATGGAGCTCTGAAGCAAAAATTAGAGACCGGAGAGTTTTTTCGAAGGAACTTTCGAATGCAGAATCATAGAAACAAAAGTTTTGAAGGTCTGGGAGTTCAAACATAAGGTAGCAAAGGCTCTGCGGAAAAGACCGTACTGTTCCAGATGAAGGTTGCTGTTGTTCTGGACTATCTTGCCAGTTGTGTGGATTACAAAGTTATTGTTAATCAGCGTGAAGAGGTTTGTGGACGCTTTATTATTCGCCTGGTAATATATCGCGTCTCATTCTTATTTTGTTAAGGAGTCCCAATTAAAACGGCATTCTTAAATTCCTTAGCTAGCTTAACCAATAAATGTATTTGGTACATGGTGAAATGATAAGTGTGACCAGTAGATAGCAGTCTCACATAAGAGATACGTGTAGACTGCCATATGATGGCAGTCACACATAAAAGATACGTGTAGACTGCAATATGACTCAACACTGACATTTTATATGTTCGATTGAAAATATAGAACATTACACACGCTGCTAAAAAATCTATCAAAATGTTTTAGTAGTACTTTGGTAAGCTATGAAGCCACACCGCTTGATGGATGGTACTGTGCTTCAACATAGGAGTATTATTATGCTGTGTGTATAAGGTAAGACTTTATCTGCTGTTTTGTTTCACAATATTATGTAAAAGCAACTTTTCTTACCTTCTGGTACTTGCTGATCTGTATTTGGGATCTACTTAAGTCCTGAAAATTAGCGTACGTCCGCCTTGGTAGTCTTTGACGACGAAATAGTGGATAATCTTCTTCTTTTTTTCTATCTTCTTGTTATGTGACATTCATCCTCCACTGTTGCCATTTCTAATATAAATTAGGGTAAAGTTCTTACTCACTCAAACATACCGGTGTAGTGAGTTGACATTATTTACCCAAGGAACTTTACTTATTAGAGAGTTCTGGTGGGACCTTTTTTCATGGGACACACTTCCGGCATTTGTTGTTCAAATCAATCAATCAACGTTTATTCATATATCCCTTAATCACAAGTGTCTCAAAGGGCTGCAAAAGCCACAATGGCATCCTCGGCTCAGATCCCACATTAGGGCAAGAAAAACCCCGATTGAGCAGACGAGATACTTCAATATTTTAGTCGACTAAAATTAGTTGTTGCACTAGTGAGCCACGGATGAGGAGAAGCTGCTCCATTATTGATTGAAGTAAAGTCTGAATGTCATTAAAACAATTAGATCCATCTTTGGACACTTCTTCCACTCCCGTACTTGCACGCTACACCGCTACAACAAAGATGACGGGGAGAAGACGCTGTCCAAGTGGAGGCACGTAAGTAAGACCGTCCTCTGAAGAGACTGTCAGAAAGTGAGTTGAAGATGATGTGTAAAACATCATCTATGCAACATTTTGAGCAAAGAAGCAGCATTACATGTTATCAATCAATATTTACTTATATAGACCACAAGGAAGTCGTTTACTGTTAGAAAATAATCATAATAATATGACTTATGTATGAAAATAGACCTGACAAGACCCGCTCATCGGCACTGCCCCCAGGGTGCGGAAAAGAGGATAGTTGAGAAATGGGACAAATGTAATGTAGTGCATGGACACATCGTGTGCTGCTTGTTGAACAGTGGGAGAGTGCACAGCTAGGCACATGACCACATGAATGTGGAGTGTTTGCAATAATAAACTTTTTGTTCCTAAACACTCGTTGCAAAAATGTGCTTGCTCTAAGAAATACAAAAAATTGCTGCTTGGCACGTGTTGTTTGACACATAGTAGATCAGACCCAGGGTGACTGCACTCTTGTAGCACATGACTGCACTCTTGTAGCACATGTAGTGCATGGTGACTGCACTCTTGTAGCACATGTAGTGCATGGTGACTGCACTCTTGTAGCACATGAGGTGCATGGTGACTGCACTCTTCTAGCACATGTGGTGCATGGTGACTGTAGCACATGAGGTGCATGGTGACTGCACTCTTCTAGCACATGTGGTGCATGGTGACTGCACTCTTGTAGCACATGACTGCACTCTTGTAGCACATGTGGTGCATGGTGACTGCACTCTTGTAGCACATGTGGTGCATGGTGACTGCACTCTTGTAGCACATGTGGTGCATGGTGACTGCACTCTTGTAGCACATGTGGTGCATGGTGACTGCACTCTTGTAGCACATGTGGTGCATGGTGACTGCACTCTTGTAGCACATGTGGTGCATGGTGACTGCACTCTTGTAGCACATGTGGTGCATGGAGCCTGCACTCTTGTAGCACATGTGGTGCATGGTGACTGCACTCTTGTAGCACATGTGGTGCATGGTGACTGCACTCTTGTAGCACATGTGGTGCATGGTGACTGCACTCTTGTAGCACATGTGGTGCATGGTGACTGCACTCTTGTAGCACATGTGGTGCATGGTGACTGCACTCTTGTAGCACATGTGGTGCATGGTGACTGCACTCTTGTAGCACATGAGGTGCATGGTGACTGCACTCTTGTAGCACATGTGGTGCATGGTGACTGCACTCTTGTAGCACATGTGGTGCATGGTGACTGCACTCTTGTAGCACATGTGGTGCATGGTGACTGCACTCTTGTAGCACATGTGGTGCATGGTGACTGCACTCTTGTAGCACATGTGGTGCATGGTGACTGCACTCTTGTAGCACATGTGGTGCATGGTGACTGCACTCTTGTAGCACATGTGGTGCATGGAGCCTGCACTCTTGTAGCACATGTGGTGCATGGTGACTGCACTCTTGTAGCACATGTGGTGCATGGTGACTGCACTCTTGTAGCACATGTGGTGCATGGTGACTGCACTCTTGTAGCACATGTGGTGCATGGTGACTGCACTCTTGTAGCACATGTGGTGCATGGTGACTGCACTCTTGTAGCACATGTGGTGCATGGTGACTGCACTCTTGTAGCACATGAGGTGCATGGTGACTGCACTCTTGTAGCACATGTGGTGCATGGTGACTGCACTCTTGTAGCACATGTGGTGCATGGTGACTGCACTCTTGTAGCACATGACTGCACTCTTGTAGCACATGTGGTGCATGGTGACTGCACTCTTGTAGCACATGTGGTGCATGGTGACTGCACTCTTGTAGCACATGAGGTGCATGGTGACTGCACTCTTGTAGCACATGTGGTGCATGGTGACTGCACTCTTGTAGCACATGAGGTGCATGGTGACTGCACTCTTGTAGCACATGTGGTGCATGGTGACTGCACTCTTGTAGCACATGTGGTGCATGGTGACTGCACTCTTGTAGCACATGACTGCACTCTTGTAGCACATGTGGTGCATGGTGACTGCACTCTTGTAGCACATGTGGTGCATGGTGACTGCACTCTTGTAGCACATGAGGTGCATGGTGACTGCACTCTTGTAGCACATGTGGTGCATGGTGACTGCACTCTTGTAGCACATGAGGTGCATGGTGACTGCACTCTTGTAGCACATGTGGTGCATGGTGACTGCACTCTTGTAGCACATGTGGTGCATGGTGACTGCACTCTTGTAGCACATGTGGTGCATGGTGACTGCACTCTTGTAGCACATGTGGTGCATGGTGACTGCACTCTTGTAGCACATGTGGTGCATGGAGCCTGCACTCTTGTAGCACATGTGGTGCATGGTGACTGCACTCTTGTAGCACATGTGGTGCATGGTGACTGCACTCTTGTAGCACATGTGGTGCATGGTGACTGCACTCTTGTAGCACATGAGGTGCATGGTGACTGCACTCTTGCAGCACATGTGGTGCATGGTGACTGCACTCTTGTAGCACATGTGGTGCATGGTGACTGCACTCTTGTAGCACATGTGGTGCATGGTGACTGCACTCTTGTAGCACATGTGGTGCATGGTGACTGCACTCTTGTAGCACATGTGGTGCATGGTGACTGCACTCTTGTAGCACATGTGGTGCATGGTGACTGCACTCTTGTAGCACATGTGGTGCATGGTGACTGCACTCTTGTAGCACATGTGGTGCATGGTGACTGCACTCTTGTAGCACATGAGGTGCATGGTGACTGCACTCTTGTAGCACATGAGGTGCATGGTGACTGCACTCTTGTAGCACATGTGGTGCATGGTGACTGTAGCACATGAGGTGCATGGTGACTGCACTCTTGTAGCACATGTGGTGCATGGTGACTGCACTCTTGTAGCACATGACTGCACTCTTGTAGCACATGTGGTGCATGGTGACTGCACTCTTGTAGCACATGTGGTGCATGGTGACTGTAGCACATGTGGTGCATGGTGACTGCACTCTTGTAGCACATGTGGTGCATGGTGACTGCACTCTTGTAGCACATGTGGTGCATGGTGACTGCACTCTTGTAGCACATGAGGTGCATGGTGACTGCACTCTTGTAGCACATGTGGTGCATGGTGACTGCACTCTTGTAGCACATGAGGTGCATGGTGACTGCACTCTTGTAGCACATGTGGTGCATGGTGACTGCACTCTTGTAGCACATGAGGTGCATGGTGACTGCACTCTTGTAGCACATGTGGTGCATGGTGACTGCACTATTGTAGCACATGTGGTGCATGGTGACTGCACTCTTGTAGCACATGTGGTGCATGGTGACTGCACTCTTGTAGCACATGTGGTGCATGGTGACTGCACTATTGTAGCACATGTGGTGCATGGTGACTGCACTCTTGTAGCACATGTGGTGCATGGTGACTGCACTCTTGTAGCACATGTGGTGCATGGTGACTGCACTCTTGTAGCACATGTGGTGCATGGTGACTGCACTCTTGTAGCACATGTGGTGCATGGTGACTGCACTCTTGTAGCACATGTGGTGCATGGTGACTGCACTCTTGTAGCACATGTGGTGCATGATGACTGCACTTTTGTAGCACATGTGGTGCATGGTGACTGCACTCTTGTAGCACATGACTGCACTCTTGTAGCACATGTGGTGCATGGTGACTGCACTCTTGTAGCACATGAGGTGCATGGTGACTGCACTCTTGTAGCACATGTGGTGCATGGTGACTGCACTCTTGTAGCACATGTGGTGCATGGTGACTGCACTCTTGTAGCACATGAGGTGCATGGTGACTGCACTCTTGTAGCACATGTGGTGCATGGTGACTGCACTCTTGTAGCACATGTGGTGCATGGTGACTGCACTCTTGTAGCACATGTGGTGCATGGTGACTGCAATCTTGTAGCACATGAGGTGCATGGTGACTGCACTCTTGTAGCACATGTGGTGCATGGTGACTGCACTCTTGTAGCACATGTGGTGCATGGTGACTGCACTCTTGTAGCACATGTGGTGCATGGTGACTGCACTCTTGTAGCACATGTGGTGCATGGTGACTGCACTCTTGTAGCAAATGTGGTGCATGGTGACTGCACTCTTGTAGCAAATGTGGTGCATGGTGACTGCACTCTTGTAGCACATGTGGTGCATGGAGCCTGCACTCTTGTAGCACATGTGGTGCATGGTGACTGCACTCTTGTAGCACATGTGGTGCATGGTGACTGCACTCTTGTAGCAAATGTGGTGCATGCTGACTGCACTCTTGTAGCAAATGTGGTGCATGGTGACTGCACTCTTGTAGCACATGTGGTGCATGGAGCCTGCACTCTTGTAGCACATGTGGTGCATGGTGACTGCACTCTTGTAGCACATGTGGTGCATGGTGACTGCACTCTTGTAGCACATGAGGTGCATGGTGACTGCACTCTTGTAGCACATGAGGTGCATGGTGACTGCACTCTTGTAGCACATGTGGTGCATGGTGACTGCACTCTTGTAGCACATGTGGTGCATGGTGACTGCACTCTTGTAGCACATGTGGTGCATGGTGACTGTAGCACATGAGGTGCATGGTGACTGCACTATTGTAGCACATGTGGTGCATGGTGACTGCACTCTTGTAGCACATGTGGTGCATGGTGACTGCACTCTTGTAGCACATGTGGTGCATGGTGACTGCACTCTTGTAGCACATGTGGTGCATGGTGACTGCACTCTTGTAGCACATGAGGTGCATGGTGACTGCACTCTTGTAGCACATGTGGTGCATGGTGACTGCACTCTTGTAGCACATGTGGTGCATGGTGACTGCACTCTTGTAGCACATGTGGTGCATGGTGACTGCACTCTTGTAGCACATGTGGTGCATGGTGACTGCACTCTTGTAGCACATGTGGTGCATGGTGACTGCACTCTTGTAGCACATGTGGTGCATGGTGACTGCACTCTTGTAGCACATGTGGTGCATGGTGACTGCACTCTTGTAGCACATGTGGTGCATGGTGACTGCACTCTTGTAGCACATGTGGTGCATGGTGACTGCACTCTTGTAGCACATGTGGTGCATGGTGACTGCACTCTTGTAGCACATGTGGTGCATGGTGACTGCACTCTTGTAGCACATGAGGTGCATGGTGACTGCACTCTTGTAGCACATGAGGTGCATGGTGACTGCACTCTTGTAGCACATGACTGCACTCTTGTAGCACATGTGGTGCATGGTGACTGCACTCTTGTAGCACATGTGGTGCATGGTGACTGCACTCTTGTAGCACATGTGGTGCATGGTGACTGCACTCTTGTAGCACATGTGGTGCATGGTGACTGCACTCTTGTAGCACATGTGGTGCATGGTGACTGCACTCTTGTAGCACATGTGGTGCATGGTGACTGCACTCTTGTAGCACATGAGGTGCATGGTGACTGCACTCTTGTAGCACATGAGGTGCATGGTGACTGCACTCTTGTAGCACATGTGGTGCATGGTGACTGTAGCACATGAGGTGCATGGTGACTGCACTCTTGTAGCACATGTGGTGCATGGTGACTGCACTCTTGTAGCACATGACTGCACTCTTGTAGCACATGTGGTGCATGGTGACTGCACTCTTGTAGCACATGTGGTGCATGGTGACTGCACTCTTGTAGCACATGTGGTGCATGGTGACTGCACTCTTGTAGCACATGTGGTGCATGGTGACTGCACTCTTGTAGCACATGTGGTGCATGGTGACTGCACTCTTGTAGCACATGAGGTGCATGGTGACTGCACTCTTGTAGCACATGTGGTGCATGGTGACTGCACTCTTGTAGCACATGAGGTGCATGGTGACTGCACTCTTGTAGCACATGTGGTGCATGGTGACTGCACTCTTGTAGCACATGAGGTGCATGGTGACTGCACTCTTGTAGCACATGTGGTGCATGGTGACTGCACTATTGTAGCACATGTGGTGCATGGTGACTGCACTCTTGTAGCACATGTGGTGCATGGTGACTGCACTCTTGTAGCACATGTGGTGCATGGTGACTGCACTATTGTAGCACATGTGGTGCATGGTGACTGCACTCTTGTAGCACATGTGGTGCATGGTGACTGCACTCTTGTAGCACATGTGGTGCATGGTGACTGCACTCTTGTAGCACATGTGGTGCATGGTGACTGCACTCTTGTAGCACATGTGGTGCATGGTGACTGCACTCTTGTAGCACATGTGGTGCATGGTGACTGCACTCTTGTAGCACATGTGGTGCATGGTGACTGTAGCACATGAGGTGCATGATGACTGCACTTTTGTAGCACATGTGGTGCATGGTGACTGCACTCTTGTAGCACATGACTGCACTCTTGTAGCACATGTGGTGCATGGTGACTGCACTCTTGTAGCACATGAGGTGCATGGTGACTGCACTCTTGTAGCACATGTGGTGCATGGTGACTGCACTCTTGTAGCACATGTGGTGCATGGTGACTGCACTCTTGTAGCACATGAGGTGCATGGTGACTGCACTCTTGTAGCACATGTGGTGCATGGTGACTGCACTCTTGTAGCACATGTGGTGCATGGTGACTGCACTCTTGTAGCACATGTGGTGCATGGTGACTGCAATCTTGTAGCACATGTGGTGCATGGTGACTGCACTCTTGTAGCACATGTGGTGCATGGTGACTGCACTCTTGTAGCACATGTGGTGCATGGTGACTGCACTCTTGTAGCACATGTGGTGCATGGTGACTGCACTCTTGTAGCACATGTGGTGCATGGTGACTGCACTCTTGTAGCACATGTGGTGCATGGTGACTGCACTCTTGTAGCACATGTGGTGCATGGTGACTGCACTCTTGTAGCAAATGTGGTGCATGGTGACTGCACTCTTGTAGCAAATGTGGTGCATGGTGACTGCACTCTTGTAGCACATGTGGTGCATGGAGCCTGCACTCTTGTAGCACATGTGGTGCATGGTGACTGCACTCTTGTAGCAAATGTGGTGCATGGTGACTGCACTCTTGTAGCAAATGTGGTGCATGGTGACTGCACTCTTGTAGCACATGTGGTGCATGGAGCCTGCACTCTTGTAGCACATGTGGTGCATGGTGACTGCACTCTTGTAGCACATGTGGTGCATGGAGCCTGCACTCTTGTAGCACATGTGGTGCATGGTGACTGCACTCTTGTAGCACATGTGGTGCATGGAGCCTGCACTCTTGTAGCACATGTGGTGCATGGTGACTGCACTCTTGTAGCACATGAGGTGCATGGTGACTGCACTCTTGTAGCACATGAGGTGCATGGTGACTGCACTCTTGTAGCACATGTGGTGCATGGTGACTGCACTCTTGTAGCACATGTGGTGCATGGTGACTGCACTCTTGTAGCACATGTGGTGCATGGTGACTGTACTATTGTAGCACATGTGGTGCATGGTGACTGCACTCTTGTAGCACATGTGGTGCATGGTGACTGCACTCTTGTAGCACATGTGGTGCATGGTGACTGCACTCTTGTAGCACATGTGGTGCATGGTGACTGCACTCTTGTAGCACATGTGGTGCATGGTGACTGCACTCTTGTAGCACATGTGGTGCATGGTGACTGCACTCTTGTAGCACATGAGGTGCATGGTGACTGCACTCTTGTAGCACATGTGGTGCATGGTGACTGCACTCTTGTAGCACATGTGGTGCATGGTGACTGCACTCTTGTAGCACATGTGGTGCATGGTGACTGCACTCTTGTAGCACATGTGGTGCATGGTGACTGCACTCTTGTAGCACATGTGGTGCACACTGGGTGCACTATTCAACTGCCGAGCACACTCTTACTGCTTCTCCAGACAAGCTGGTCTTTATGCACCATCATTAAGTTGTATTCCATTTACAGAAAGTCTTCATAAGCACAAAGCAAAGGTAAACTGAGGCCAGAAAGGCCAAAGAAGCTCTCATATTGGGGTCAATGTGATATTTCACAGCACATATCTAACCACTGGATGATATTAGTACTGAGACATGGGATATATTCCTGTCAATACTTCAACTTCTTGCATCGACATAAGTGTTCCAAATGTCCCTTACCTTCACAGGTGTGTCTCTCAGTGTTTTTGGCCCCGTAGCCCGGCATGCAGGAGCACAGGAAGCCTCCTTCGCTCAGGTCAGTGCAGTTGTGTTCGCAGATGTGGTCACTGCAAGACTGGCCACTCTGCTGGTCTGATGGGAGCACATGCAACAGTCTGTGGAGTGCTGGCTTACATAGAAGGTGCAACAATGTGTGGAGTGCTGGCTTACATAGTAGGTGCAACAGTGTGTGGAGTGCTGGCTTACATAGAAGGTGCAACAATGTGTGGAGTGCTGGCTTACATAGTAGGTGCAACAATGTGTGGAGTGCTGGCTTACATAGAAGGTGCAACAATGTGTGGAGTGCTGGCTTACATAGAAGGTGCAACAATGTGTGGAGTGCTGGCTTACATAGAAGGTGCAACAATGTGTGGAGTGCTGGCTTACATAGTAGGTGTAACAGTGTGTGGAGTGCTGGCTTACATAGAAGGTGCAACAGTGTGTGGAGTGCTGGCTTACATAGTAGGTGCAACAGTGTGTGGAGTGCTGGCTTACATAGTAGGTGCAACAGTGTGTGGAGTGCTGGCTTACATAGTAGGTGCAACAGTGTGTGGAGTGCTGGCTTACATAGTAGGTGCAACATTGTGTGGAGTGCTGGCTTACATAGTAGGTGCAACAGTGTGTGGAGTGCTGGCTTACATAGTAGGTGCAACAATGTGTGGAGTGCTGGCTTACATAGTAGGTGCAACAGTGTGTGGAGTGCTGGCTTACATAGTAGGTGCAACAATGTGTGGAGTGCTGGCTTACATAGTAGGTGCAATAGTGTGTGGCGTGCTGGCTTACATAGTAGGTGCAACAGTGTGTGGAGTGCTGTCTTACATAGTAGGTGCAACAGTGTGTGGAGTGCTGTCTTACATAGTAGGTGCACTCATGTCTTATTAGAGTGTGCACTAATCTAAAAGATGTCCACCCAGTTAAGTTGCGGCCTTACTCACATTCTGTTTAACGTTACTTACGGCAACCGAGCTCATCCGATTGGTCCCCGCAGTCGTCATAATCGTCACAGGCGTACTGAAGAGGAACACATTGTCCATTACTGCATTTGTACTCTTCCTCTGTGCAGGGTCCATGTGTGGGACTTTGGCCTGCAGGGAGAGGGACATGGCACATGGACCATTAGAGAAGGAACACGGCACATGGACCATTAGAGAAGGAACACGGCACATGGACCATTAGAGAAGGAACACGACACATGGACCATTAGAGAAGGAACACGGCACATGGACCATTAGAGAAGGAACATGGCACATGGACCATTAGAGAAGGAACACGGCACATGGACCATTAGAGAAGGAACACGGCACATGGACCATTAGAGAAGGAACATGGCACATGGACCATTAGAGAAGGAACATGGCACATGGACCATTAGAGAAGGAACATGGCACATGGACATTTAGAGAAGGAACACGGCACATGGACCATTAGAGAAGGAACACGGCACATGGACCATTAGAGAAGGAACATGGCACATGGACCATTAGAGAAGGAACACGACACATGGACCATTAGAGAAGGAACACGGCACATGGACCATTAAAGAAGGAACATGGCACATGGACCATTAAGAGAAGGAACATGACACATGGACCATTAGAGAAGGAACATGACACATAGACCATTAGAGAAGGAACATGACACATGGACCATTAGAGAAGGAACACGACACATGGACCATTAGAGAAGGAACATGACACATGGACCATTAGAGAAGGAACATGACACATGGACCATTAGAGAAGGAACATGACACATGGATTATTAGAGAAGGAACATGGCACATGGACCATTAGAGAAGGAACATGACACATGGATTATTAGAGAAGGAACATGACACATGGACCATTAGAGAAGGAACATGACACATGGACCATTAGAGAAGGAACATGACACATGGATTATTAGAGAAGGAACATGACACATGGATTATTAGAGAAGGAACATGGCACATGGACCATTAGAGAAGGAACATGACACATGGATTATTAGAGAAGGAACATGACACATGGACCATTAGAGAAGGAACATGACACATGGACCATTAGAGAAGGAACATGACACATGGATTATTAGAGAAGGAACATGACACATGGACCATTAGAGAAGGAACATGACACATGGATTATTAGAGAAGGAACATGACACACGGACCATTAGAGAAGGAACATGACACATGGACCATTAGAGAATGAACATGGCACATGGACCATTAGAGAAGGAACACGGCACATGGACCATTAGAGAAGGAACACGGCACATGGACCATTAGAGAAGGAACATGGCACATGGACCATTAGAGAAGGAACATGACACATGGACCATTAGAGAAGGAACATGACACATGGATTATTAGAGAGGGAACATGACACATGGACCATTAGAGAAGGAACATGACACATGGATTATTAGAGAAGGAACATGGCACATGGACCATTAAAGAAGGAACATGGCACATGGACCATTAGAGAAGGAACATGGCACATGGACCATTAGAGAA
Source organism: Nerophis ophidion (assembly GCF_033978795.1). Taxonomy (NCBI): domain Eukaryota; kingdom Metazoa; phylum Chordata; class Actinopteri; order Syngnathiformes; family Syngnathidae; genus Nerophis; species Nerophis ophidion. The sequence continues at coordinate 43,802,681 of NC_084629.1, read as the reverse complement.
GGAACATGGCACATGGACCATTAGAGAAGGAACACGGCACATGGACCATTAGAGAAGGAACATGGCACATGGACCATTAGAGAATGAACATGGCACATGGACCATTAGAGAAGGAACACGGCACATGGACCATTAGAGAAGGAACACGGCACATGGACCATTAGAGAAGGAACATGGCACATGGACCATTAGAGAAGGAACACTGCACATGGACCATTAGAGAAGGAACATGGCACATGGACCATTAGAGAAGGAACATGACACATGGACCATTAGAGAAGGAACATGACACATGGATTATTAGAGAGGGAACATGACACATGGACCATTAGAGAAGGAACATGACACATGGATTATTAGAGAAGGAACATGACACATGGACCATTAGAGAAGGAACATGACACATGGATTATTAGAGAAGGAACATGACACATGGACCATTAGAGAAGGAACATGACACATGGACCATTAGAGAAGGAACATGACACATGGACCATTAGAGAAGGAACATGGCACATGGACCATTAAGAGAAGGAACATGACACATGGACCATTAGAGAAGGAACATGACACATGGACCATTAGAGAAGGAACATGGCACATGGACCATTAGAGAAGGAACATGACACATGGAACATTAGAGAAGGAATATGGCACATGGACCATTAGAGAAGGAACATGGCACATGGACCATTAGAGAAGGAACATGACACATGGAACATTAGAGAAGGAACATGACACATGGAACATTAGAGAAGGAACACGGCACATGGACCATTAGAGAAGGAACATGGCACATGGACCATTAGAGAAGGAACATGGCACATGGACCATTAGAGAAGGAACATGACACATGGAACATTAGAGAAGGAATATGGCACATGGACCATTAGAGAAGGAACATGGCACATGGACCATTAGAGAAAGAACACGGCACATGGACCATTAGAGAAGGAACACGGCACATGGACCATTAGAGAAGGAACACGGCACATGGACCATTAGAGAAGGAACACGGCACATGGACCATTAGAGAATGAACACGACACATGGACCATTAGAGAAGGAACACGACACATGGACCATTAGAGAAGGAACACGGCACATGGACCATTAGAGAAGGAACACGGCACATGGACCATTAGAGAAGGAACACGACACATGGACCATTAGAGAAGGAACACGGCACATGGACCATTAGAGAAGGAACATGGCACATGGACCATTAGAGAATGAACATGGCACATGGACCATTAGAGAAGGAACATGGCACATGGACCATTAGAGAAGGAACACGGCACATGGACCATTAGAGAAGGAACATGACACATGGACCATTAGAGAAGGAACACGGCACATGGACCATTAGAGAAGGAACACGGCACATGGACCATTAGAGAAGGAACACGGCACATGGACCATTAGAGAAGGAACACGGCACATGGACCATTAGAGAAGGAATATGGCACATGGACCATTAGAGAAGGAACATGGCACATGGACCATTAGAGAAGGAACACGGCACATGGACCATTAGAGAAGGAACACGGCACATGGACCATTAGAGAAGGAACACGGCACATGGACCATTAGAGAAGGAACACGGCACATGGACCATTAGAGAAGGAACACGGCACATGGACCATTAGAGAAGGAACACGACACATGGACCATTAGAGAAGGAACACGGCACATGGACCATTAGAGAAGGAATATGGCACATGGACCATTAGAGAAGGAACATGGCACATGGACCATTAGAGAAGGAACACGGCACATGGACCATTAGAGAAGGAACACGGCACATGGACCATTAGAGAAGGAACACGGCACATGGACCATTAGAGAAGGAACATGGCACATGGACCATTAGAGAAGGAACACGACACATGGACCATTAGAGAAGGAACACGGCACATGGACCATTAGAGAAGGAACACGACACATGGACCATTAGAGAAGGATCATGGCACATGGACCATTAGAGAAGGAACACGGCACATGGACCATTAGAGAAGGAACACGACACATGGACCATTAGAGAAGGATCATGGCACATTAGAGAAGGAACACGGCACATGGACCATTAGAGAAGGAACACGGCACATGGACCATTAGAGAAGGAACACGGCACATGGACCATTAGAGAAGGAACATGGCACATGGACCATTAGAGAAGGAACACGGCACATGGACCATTAGAGAAGGAACACGGCACATGGACCATTAGAGAAGGAACACGGCACATGGACCATTAGAGAAGGAACACGGCACATGGACCATTAGAGAAGGAACACGGCACATGGACCATTAGAGAAGGAACATGACACATGGACCATTAGAGAAGGATCATAGCACATGGACCATTAGAGAAGGAACACGGCACATGGACCATTAGAGAAGGAACACGGCACATGGACCATTAGAGAAGGAACACGGCACATGGACCATTAGAGAAGGAACACGGCACATGGACCATTAGAGAAGGAACACGGCACATGGACCATTAGAGAAGGAACACGGCACATGGACCATTAGAGAAGGAACACGGCACATGGACCATTAGAGAAGGAACACGGCACATGGACCATTAGAGAAGGAACATGGCACATGGACCATTAGAGAAGGAACATGGCACATGGACCATTAGAGAAGGAACATGGCACATGGACCATTAAAGAAGGAACACGGCACATGGACCATTAGAGAAGGAACATGGCACATGGACCATTAGAGAATGAACATGGCACATGGACCATTAGAGAATGAACATGGCACATGGACCATTAGAGAAGGAACACGGCACATGGACCATTAGAGAAGGAACACGGCACATGGACCATTAGAGAAGGAACACGGCAGATGGACCATTAGAGAAGGAACACGGCACATGGACCATTAGAGAAGGAACACGGCACATGGACCATTAGAGAAGGAACACGGCACATGGACCATTAGAGAAGGAACATGGCACATGGACCATTAGAGAAGGAACATGGCACATGGACCATTAGAGAAGGAACACGGCACATGGACCATTAGAGAAGGAACATGGCACATGGACCAATAGAGAATGAACATGGCACATGGACCATTAGAGAAGGAACATGGCACATGGATTATTAGAGAAGGAACATGACACATGGACCATTAGAGAAGGAACACGGCACATGGACCATTAGAGAAGGAACACGGCACATGGATCATTAGAGAAGGAACACGGCACATGGACCATTAGAGAAGGAACACGGCACATGGACCATTAGAGAAGGAACACGGCACATGGACCATTAGAGAAGGAACACGGCACATGGACCATTAGAGAAGGAACATGACACATGGACCATTAGAGAAGGAACATGGCACATGGACCATTAGAGAAGGAACATGACACATGGACCATTAGAGAAGGAACACGGCACATGGAACATTAGAGAAGGAACATGGCACATGGACCATTAGAGAAGGAACATGGCAAATGGACCATTAGAGAAGGAACACGGCACATGGAACATTAGAAAAGGAACATGGCACATGGACCATTAGAGAAGGTACATGGCAAATGGACCATTAGAGAAGGAACACGGCACATGGACCATTAGAGAAGGAACACGGCACATGGACCATTAGAGAAGGAACATGGCACATGGACCATTAGAGAAGGAACATGGCACATGGACCATTGGAGAAGGAACATGGCACATGGACCATTAGAGAAGGAACATGGCACATGGACCATTAGAGAAGGAACATGACACATGGACCATTAGAGAAGGAACATGGCACATGGACCATTAGAGAAGGAACATGGCACATGGACCATTAGAGAAGGAACATGGCACATGGATTGCTGGCAGGGGTGGATGGAGCATGCAAAGATGAGAAGAAGAAGCGGTGTCTCACAGTTCTCTGGTCTCTCGTCTGAGTTGTCTCCACAGTCGTCCACAGAGTTGCAGAGTTCGTGGCTGTAGATGCAGCGGTTGTTGTCGCAGCGGAAACGGAAGTGCGTGTCACACTGGACTGTCACTGAGGAGGAGAGTTGGGAGGGTGAGGGTGATGTTTGGAAGGTGTGCCGTGCAGGTGTGCTTTCTTACAGCAGAGGTGAAGCCCCTCGTCCGAGTTGTCCCCACAGTCGTCGTCTCCGTCACACTTCCAGTGAGGCTGGACACACACGTGGTTGGTGCACTCAAACAGGAAGTGCGGGCAGTACGTACCGTTTGGAAAACGGGGCGCTAAAATGCAGAAAGAGGAAGTTGTGCTGGACATTGAAGTGAAAGAGTAAATGCTGCAGAAACACGACTAAGTGGACACACATGGTAAGTGGACACACATGATAAGTGGACACACATGGTAAGTGGACACACATGATAAGTGGACACACATGGTAAGTGGACACACATGATAAGTGGACACACATGGTAAGTGGACACACATGGTAAGTGGACACACATGGTAAGTGGACACACATGGTAAGTGGACACACATGATAAGTGGACACACATGATAAGTGGACACACATGGTAAGTGGACACACATGATAAGTGGACACACAGTAAGTGGACACACATGGTAAGTGGACACACATGATAAGTGGACACACATGATAAGTGGACACACATGGTAAGTGGACACACATGGTAAGTGGACACACATGATAAGTGGACACACATGATAAGTGGACACACATGGTAAGTGGACACACATGGTAAGTGGACACACATGATAAGTGGACACACATGGTAAGTGGACACACATGGTAAGTGGACACACATGATAAGTGGACACACAGTAAGTGGACACACATGGTAAGTGGACACACATGGTAAGTGGACACACATGGTAAGTGGACACACATGATAAGTGGACACACATGGTAAGTGGACACACATGATAAGTGGACACACATGGTAAGTGGACACACATGGTAAGTGGACACACATGATAAGTGGACACACATGGTAAGTGGACACACATGATAAGTGGACACACATGGTAAGTGGACACACATGGTAAGTGGACACACATGATAAGTGGACACACATGGTAAGTGGACACACATGATAAGTGGACACACATGGTAAGTGGACACACATGGTAAGTGGACACACATGGTAAGTGGACACACAGTAAGTGGACACACATGGTGAGTGGACACACATGGTAAGTGGACACACATGGTAAGTGGACACACATGCTAAGTGGACACACATGATAAGTGGACACACATGATAAGTGGACACACATGGTAAGTGGACACACATGATAAGTGGACACACATGGTAAGTGGACACACAAGGTAAGTGGACACACATGGTAAGTGGACACACATGATAAGTGGACACACATGGTAAGTGGACACACATGGTAAGTGGACACACATGGTAAGTGGACACACATGATAAGTGGACACACATGGTAAGTGGACACACATGATAAGTGGACACACATGATAAGTGGACACACATGATAAGTGGACACACATGGTAAGTGGACACACATGATAAGTGGACACACATGATAAGTGGACACACATGGTAAGTGGACACACATGATAAGTGGACACACATGATAAGTGGACACACATGGTAAGTGGACACACATGATAAGTGGACACACATGCTAAGTGGACACACATGATAAGTGGACACACATGGTAAGTGGACACACATGATAAGTGGACACACATGATAAGTGGACACACATGGTAAGTGGACACACATGGTAAGTGGACACACATGGTAAGTGGACACACATGATAAGTGGACACACATGGTAAGTGGACACACATGGTAAGTGGACACACATGATAAGTGGACACACATGGTAAGTGGACACACATGATAAGTGGACACACATGATAAGTGGACACACATGGTAAGTGGACACACATGGTAAGTGGACACACATGATAAGTGGACACACATGGTAAGTGGACACACATGATAAGTGGACACACATGATAAGTGGACACACATGGTAAGTGGACACACATGATAAGTGGACACACATGATAAGTGGACACACATGATAAGTGGACACACATGGTAAGTGGACACACATGATAAGTGGACACACATGATAAGTGGACACACATGGTAAGTGGACACACATGATAAGTGGACACACATGGTAAGTGGACACACATGATAAGTGGACACACATGATAAGTGGACACACATGGTAAGTGGACACACATGGTAAGTGGACACACATGGTAAGTGGACACACATGATAAGTGGACACACATGATAAGTGGACACACATGATAAGTGGACACACATGGTAAGTGGACACACATGATAAGTGGACACACATGATAAGTGGACACACATGATGAGTGGACACACATGATAAGTGGACACACATGGTAAGTGGACACACATGATAAGTGGACACACATGATAAGTGGACACACATGGTAAGTGGACACACATGATAAGTGGACACACATGGTAAGTGGACACACATGATAAGTGGACACACATGATAAGTGGACACACATGATAAGTGGACACACATGGTAAGTGGACACACATGATAAGTGGACACACATGGTAAGTGGACACACAGTAAGTGGACACACATGGTAAGTGGACACACATGATAAGTGGACACACAGTAAGTGGACACACATGATAAGTGGACACACAGTAAGTGGACACACATGGTAAGTGGACACACATGATAAGTGGACACACAGTAAGTGGACACACATGGTAAGTGGACACACATGATAAGTGGACACACATGATAAGTGGACACACATGATAAGTGGACACACATGGTAAGTGGACACACATGATAAGTGGACACACATGATAAGTGGACACACATGGTAAGTGGACACACATGGTAAGTGGACACACATGATAAGTGGACACACAGTAAGTGGACACACATGGTAAGTGGACACACATGGTAAGTGGACACACATGGTAAGTGGACACACATGATAAGTGGACACACATGGTAAGTGGACACACATGATAAGTGGGCACACATGGTAAGTGGACACACATGGTAAGTGGACACACATGATAAGTGGACACACATGATAAGTGGACACACATGATAAGTGGACACACATGGTAAGTGGACACACATGATAAGTGGACACACATGGTAAGTGGACACACATGCTAAGTGGACACACATGATAAGTGGACACACATGATAAGTGGACACACATGGTAAGTGGACACACATGATAAGTGGACACACATGGTAAGTGGACACACATGGTAAGTGGACACACATGATAAGTGGACACACATGGTAAGTGGACACACATGATAAGTGGACACACATGATAAGTGGACACACATGGTAAGTGGACACACATGGTAAGTGGACACACAGTAAGTGGACACACATGATAAGTGGACACACAGTAAGTGGACACACATGGTAAGTGGACACACATGGTAAGTGGACACACATGGTAAGTGGACACACATGCTAAGTGGACACACATGATAAGTGGACACACATGATAAGTGGACACACATGGTAAGTGGACACACATGATAAGTGGACACACATGGTAAGTGGACACACAAGGTAAGTGGACACACATGGTAAGTGGACACACATGATAAGTGGACACACATGGTAAGTGGACACACATGATAAGTGGACACACATGATAAGTGGACACACATGGTAAGTGGACACACATGATAAGTGGACACACATGCTAAGTGGACACACATGATAAGTGGACACACAAGGTAAGTGGACACACATGGTAAGTGGACACACATGATAAGTGGACACACATGGTAAGTGGACACACATGGTAAGTGGACACACATGGTAAGTGGACACACATGATAAGTGGACACACATGGTAAGTGGACACACATGGTAAGTGGACACACATGATAAGTGGACACACATGATAAGTGGACACACATGGTAAGTGGACACACATGATAAGTGGACACACATGGTAAGTGGACACACATGGTAAGTGGACACACATGGTAAGTGGACACACATGGTAAGTGGACACACATGATAAGTGGACACACATGGTAAGTGGACACACATGGTAAGTGGACACACATGATAAGTGGACACACATGGTAAGTGGACACACATGGTAAGTGGACACACATGGTAAGTGGACACACATGGTAAGTGGACACACAGTAAGTGGACACACATGATAAGTGGACACACAGTAAGTGGACACACATGGTAAGTGGACACACATGGTAAGTGGACACACATGGTAAGTGGACACACATGGTAAGTGGACACACATGCTAAGTGGACACACATGATAAGTGGACACACATGATAAGTGGACACACATGGTAAGTGGACACACATGATAAGTGGACACACATGGTAAGTGGACACACAAGGTAAGTGGACACACATGGTAAGTGGACACACATGATAAGTGGACACACATGGTAAGTGGACACACATGATAAGTGGACACACATGATAAGTGGACACACATGGTAAGTGGACACACATGCTAAGTGGACGCACATGATAAGTGGACACACAAGGTAAGTGGACACACATGGTAAGTGGACACACATGATAAGTGGACACATGGTAAGTGGACACACATGCTAAGTGGACACACATGATAAGTGGACACACATGATAAGTGGACACACATGGTAAGTGGACACACATGGTAAGTGGACACACATGATAAGTGGACACACATGCTAAGTGGACACACATGATAAGTGGACACACATGGTAAGTGGACACACATGGTAAGTGGACACACATGGTAAGTGGACACACATGCTAAGTGGACACACATGATAAGTGGACACACATGGTAAGTGGACACACATGGTAAGTGGACACACATGCTAAGTGGACACACATGCTAAGTGGACACACATGCTAAGTGGACACACATGCTAAGTGGACACACATGGTAAGTGGACACACATGATAAGTGGACACACATGGTAAGTGGACACACATGGTAACTGGACACACATGGTAAGTGGACACACATGCTAAGTGGACACACATGCTAAGTGGACACACATGGTAAGTGGACACACATGGTAAGTGGACACACATGCTAAGTGGACACACATGGTAAGTGGACACACATGCTAAGTGGACACACATGCTAAGTGGACACACATGGTAAGTGGACACACATGATAAGTGGACACACATGGTAAGTGGACACACATGATAAGTGGACACACATGGTAAGTGGACACACATGCTAAGTGGACACACATGCTAAGTGGACACACATGGTAAGTGGACACACATGATAAGTGGACACACATGGTAAGTGGACACACATGGTAAGTGGACACACATGATAAGTGGACACACATGGTAAGTGGACACACATGATAAGTGGACACACATGGTAAGTGGACACACATGGTAAGTGGACACACATGCTAAGTGGACACACATGATAAGTGGACACACATGGTAAGTGGACACACATGGTAAGTGGACACACATGCTAAGTGGACACACATGCTAAGTGGACACACATGCTAAGTGGACACTCACAACACGAGGACTCGTCTGTGTAGTCCACACAATCTGCATTGCCGTCACATTTGAAGCGGTCAGCGATGCAGTGTCCACTTCCACACTGGAAGTAACCATGGTGACATACTCGCAGCTCTGCAAGACAAACAAATGGCGTTCCAGCACATTCCTCACAAGACTTTCCTCCCAAATAAGGCAATTCTATGATGGTGAAAATATTGATTGTCATCAATTCACGGACTTGTGGCAACAATTTCAACAATTTGAAAGGCAAAATATGAATTATTCATGTGGATAAAGGTTTACAGTATAGTAGGCGGGGCCATACCTTTTGTCTCCAACCAGTGAGCATGTACCACTATCATTATGTACCTGATATTATTATGTACCAGTGAGCATGTACCACTATCACTATGTACCTGATATTATTATGTACCAGTGAGCATGTACCACTATTATTATGTACCTGATATTATTATGTACCAGTGAGCATGTACCACTATTATTATGTACCTGATATTATTATGTACCAGTGAGCATGTACCACTATTATTATGTACATGATATTATTATGTACCAGTGAGCATGTACCACTATTATTATGTACCCGATATTATGTACCAGTGAGCATGTACCACTATTAGTATGTACTTGATATTATTATGTACCAGTGAGCATGTACCACTATTATTATGTACCTGATATTATTATGTACCAGTGAGCATGTACCACTGTTATTATGTACCTGATATTATTATGTACCAGTGAGCATGTACCACTATTATTATGTACCTGATATTATTATGTACCAGTGAGCATGTACCACTATTATTATGTACCTGATATTATTATGTACCAGTGAGCATGTACCACCATTATTATGTACCCGATATTATGTACCAGTGAGCATGTACCACTATTATTATGTACCTGATATTATTATGTACCAGTGAGCATGTACCACTATTATTATGTACCTGATATTATTATGTACCAGTGAGCATGTACCACTATTATTATGTACCTGATATTATTATGTACCAGTGAGCATGTACCACTATTATTATGTACCTGATATTATTATGTACCAGTGAGCATGTACCACTATTATGTACCTGATATTATTATGTAGCAGTGAGCATGTACCACTATTATTATGTACCTGATATTATTATGTACCAGTGAGCATGTACCACTATTATGTACCTGATATTATTATGTACCAGTGAGCATGTACCACTATTATTATGTACCTGATGTTATTATGTACCAGTGAGCATGTACCACTATTATGTACCTGATATTATTATGTACCAGTGAGCATGTACCACTATTATTATGTACCTGATATTATTATGTACCAGTGAGCATGTACCACTATTATTATGTACCTGATATTATGTACCAGTGAGCATGTACCAGTATTATTATGTACCTGATATTATTATGTACCGATGAGCATGTACCACTATTATTATGTACCTGATATTATTATGTACCAGTGAGCATGTACCACTATTATTATGTACCTGATATTATTATGTACCAATGAGCATGTACCACTATTATTATGTACCTGATATTATTATGTACCAGTGAGCATGTACCACTATTATCATGTACCTGATATTATTATGTAGCAGTGAGCATGTACCACTATTATTATGTACCTGATATTATTATGTAGCAGTGAGCATGTACCACTATTATTATGTACCTGATATTATTATGTACCAGTGAGCATGTACCACTATCATTATGTACCTGATATTATTATGTACCAGTGAGCATGTACCACTGTTATTATGTACCTGATATTATTATGTACCAGTGACCATGTACGACTATTATTATGTACCTGATATTATTATGTACCAGTGAGCATGTACCACTATTATTATGTACCTGATATTATTATGTACCAGTGAGCATGTACCACTATTATTATGTACCTGATATTATTATGTACCAGTGAGCATGTACCACTATTATTATGTACCTGATATTATTATGTACCAGTGAGCATGTACCACTATTATGTACCCGATATTATGTACCAGTGAGCATGTACCACTATTATTATGTACTTAAAAATATCATTATGTACCAGTGAGCATGTACCACTATTATTATGTACCCGATATTATTATGTAACAGTGAGCATGTACCACTATTATTATGTACCTGATATTATTATGTACCAGTGAGCATGTACCACTATTATTATGTACCTGATATTATTATGTACCAGTGAGCATGTACCACTATTATTATGTACCTGATATTATTATGTATCAGTGAGCATGTACCTCTATTATTATGTACCTGATATTATTATGTACCAGTGAGCATGTACCACTATGATTATGTACCTGATAGGGTTGTCCCCATAACAATATTTTAGTACCGGTACCAGTACCAAAAGGTAATTCCATGATTTTCGATACTTATCAGTACTTTTCTAAATAAGGCATTATTGGGTTTATTTCAACAAACAATATTACGGTACATTAAAACTATGTTTATTACTGTAATCCAAGAACAATTTAGTCCTTCAATAAAATGTTGAACATACTAGACAACTTGTCTTTTAGTAGTAAGTAAACAAACAAAGACTCCTAATAATGCAGTAACATATTGTGTCATTTATACACCTATTACTTTCTACACATTATAAAAGGACAAACTGTAAAAATGTATTATTCATCTACTTGTTCATTTACTGTTAATATCTGCTTATTTTCTCTTTTAACATGTTCTATCTACACTTCTGTTCAAATGTAATAATCACTTATTCTTCTCTTCTTTGATACTTGACATTAGTTTTGGATGATACCACACATTTAGGTATGGATCATGTCGATACCAAGTAGTTCCAGGATCATACATTGGTCATAATCTTATGAATATAATATGAATTAAAAAAAAAAAAAAGGAAAAAAGATTGTGACAAAAAAAAAAAAATTGATGTAATCATTGTCGTATCGACGAGATACGCTATTGCACTTGGTATCATTACAGTGGATGTCAGGTGTAGATCCACCCATGGCGTTTGTTTACATTGTGAGGGCGGTGAGCTATTGTATCCTCCTAGGGTGTGTAGTGAAGCATGTTTAGTTATTCCTGGTCCTCCAGTGATAATGCTACTTGTAAGAAACATACTTTATTTGTCGCCATGGAGACCAAGATTAGTGCTCTAAAACACTGTGGATGGATGTTAGCCGCATGTGTTAAAGCAGCTCTTCCTGAGGGTGTTTCAGTGTTATAACTTCACCTTTATCTGGACTTTTTACAGCAAAATGCGTCCATTCTCCCTTTTCTGTCTGCACACTGTGTCTGCTTGGAAGTACTCTGTGTGTGTGCGCTGCCCAACATGCTCCTCTGCTTGGAAGTACTCTGTGTGTGTGTTGCCCAACATGCTCCTCTGCTTGGAAGTACTCTGTGTGTGTGCGCTGCCCAACATGCTCCTCTGCTGGTACAAGCAGCAATGTCTCCGCCTGGGAAGCGCTACTTTTCAAACAGAGTACAGTAGCCTTTTTGATTCATTAGTAGTGCGATACTATAGCAGCAATCCTAGAACCTGATGATGTCTTATAATGAAGTGTGAGCCATCTATTGTCCGGGACTACAGCAGCTCTGAATGCATAGAAGCCAACATTTGGCCTGACTAAAAGACAACAGGTGGTTTTCCAGCGTGTTGGCCTGGTGGTGCACAGTTACTCCCAAACAGTTGAAACAAAGAGGCTCCACCCACCACAGTCCCTTTCATCCGAGTTGTCCTCACAGTCGTTGTCATGGTCACACACCCAGCGGTCAGGAATGCAGCGCAGATTATTGCAGCGGAACTCGCTCTCGGTGCAAGTGCGCGGTACTGAGGGGACAAGAAAAAAGTCAGGAGATCCTTATTTTCATAACACATTCATCAAGCCGGATGGAACAAGTCAAGATGTTTTGAAGGGCGCTGTATTATTCGACCCCAGCAGAAGACTCTTCAGCATCAGCAGCAGCAGAAAGGCTGAAGTTGTTCATCCTGACAGAACCACAACCTTTCATTCTGCAGGAGGAAACACTCCTTCACTCCTGAGGACAGTCTGTTTCTCAAGCTGCTGATAAGCTGGTTCTCTCCTCTCTCAGCAGCCAGACGTCAGCACAAGTGTTAGGACTCTTGCTAAATATCACCTCCGATAAAAGGAGAACAAAAAGAATGATTTCCTTTCTGCGCCCTACAATTGCACTTCTCAGAAAGAGACAATTCATGTAATAAATGGGCACTTTATTACACACAATGTAGTTATATAAAACAAAGAAGTGTATGGAAATTCTGCTCTGAATGGGATAAGAATGCTAGGATATAGAGTACACATTGTCACTGAAGGCATCACTACTAGGAATGAACACGTGTGGAGTTATGTACTTCACAAAAAAAAGGTGAAATAACTGAAAACATGTTTTATTTACTACTCTCTTCAAAATAGCCACCCTTTTAACTGATTACTGCTTCACACACTCTTGGCATTCTCTCCATGAGCTTCAAGAGGTAGTCCCCGGAAATGGTTTTCACTTCACAGGTGTGCTTGAAGCTCATGGAGAGAATGCCAAGAGTGTGCAAAGCAGGAATCAGAGCAAAGGGTGGCTATTTTGAAGAAACTAGAATATAAAACAGGTTATTTCACCTTTTTGTGAAGTACATAACTCCACATGTGTTATGGAAACACATTAAATGAAAAGGTGTGTCCAAACTTTTGCCCTGTACTGTATGTTGTTATTATTTATTAATCTTTGGATTGTCTTTTATTTTTAGACAGATTGTTTGTTTACATGTCGTTAAAATTATAATTGCCCATTTTCACCACTAGGTAGGGCCATTAAACAATTGGAATCTAACAACAAAAGAATAGATATCACTATTTGTCAGTTTCACCATAAGAGGGACTCACATGACTCACATTAAGTCCTTCAGTTGTGACCCACTTTTATACAACTAGAGCAGGGGTCGGGAACCTTTTTGTCTGAGAGAGCCATGAAAGCCAAATAGTTTAAAATGTATTTCCGTGAGAGCCATATCATATTTTTAACACTGAATACAACTAAATGCGTGCATTTTTTAAGTAAGACCAACATTTTAGAGTATAATAAGTCCCTAATTCTTTTTAATAACATTGTTATTTTTTGAACAGGTGCGGTACAAAACGGATGAATGGAATAAAATGCATGAGAATGTTTTATTTTTTTAACGTTATTTTTAACATTGTGATTACCAGCGGAATTATTCATTACTTATCATGTTAAGCAATGTCAGCTAAAATTTATCTGAGAGCCAGATGTAGTCATCAAAAGAGCCACATCTGGCTCTAGAGCCATGGGTTCCCTAGCCCTGCACTAGAGGAAGGAGAAAAAGAAGGACTATATAAACGACAGTGGCGGACTCACACAAAGCTCTTCAGGCAAATTTCTACCATATATGGAGCTGTCTGATGATGTCACACTTGGGAAAAACATTCAAAATGTGGCAAATTCCAAATGGCAAGATGATTTAATAAATATCTCCGCCATGCCTCCGTGTTTTAAATCCAAAATGTTCCTGACTTATGCAGATCCCAAATACACAAAAACAGGCACCAAAAGGTAAGAAAAGTTGCGTAATAGATTACCTTTAAAGTGCATGCCAAGCTGCTGGTCTCTGACTAATCAAGGTACTTGAAATGCAGCTACTGCCATCTTGTGGAGTTAATTAGCATGTTTTAAATCCAAAATGTTCCTGACTTATGCAGATCCCAAATACACAAAAACAGGCACCAAAAGGTAAGAAAAGTTGCGTAATAGATTTTAAAGTGCATGCCAAGCTGCTGGTCTCTGACTAATCAAGGTACTTGAAATGCAGCTACTGCCATCTTGTGGAGTTAATTAGCATGTTTTAAATCCAAAATGTTCCTGACTTATGCAGATCCCAAATACACAAAAACAGGCACCAAAAGGTAAGAAAAGTTGCGTAATAGATTTTAAAGTGCATGCCAAGCTGCTGGTCTCTGACTAATCAAGGTACTTGAAATGCAGCTACTGCCATCTTGTGGAGTTAATTAGCATGTTTTAAATCCAAAATGTTCCTGACTTATGCAGATCCCAAATACACAAAAACAGGCACCAAAAGGTAAGAAAAGTTGCGTAATAGATTTTAAAGTGCATGCCAAGCTGCTGGTCTCTGACTAATCAAGGTACTTGAAATGCAGCTACTGCCATCTTGTGGAGTTAATTAGCATGTTTTAAATCCAAAATGTTCCTGACTTATGCAGATCCCAAATACACAAAAACAGGCACCAAAAGGTAAGAAAAGTTGCGTAATAGATTTTAAAGTGCATGCCAAGCTGCTGGTCTCTGACTAATCAAGGTACTTGAAATGCAGCTACTGCCATCTTGTGGAGTTAATTAGCAGGTTTTAAATCCAAAATGTTCCTGACTTATGCAGATCCCAAATACACAAAAACAGGCACCAAAAGGTAAGAAAAGTTGCGTAATAGATTACCTTTAAAGTGCATGCCAAGCTGCTGGTCTCTGACTAATCAAGGTACTTGAAATGCATCTACTGCCATCTTAAATAAATAAATGATAAATGGGTTGTACTTTTATAGCGCTTTTCTACCTTCAAGGTACTCAAAGCGCTTTGACACTACTTCCACATTTACC
The DNA here is from genome assembly GCF_033978795.1 of Nerophis ophidion. Taxonomy (NCBI): domain Eukaryota; kingdom Metazoa; phylum Chordata; class Actinopteri; order Syngnathiformes; family Syngnathidae; genus Nerophis; species Nerophis ophidion. The sequence goes on along the minus strand of NC_084629.1, from coordinate 43,786,493 downwards.
CATTCACACACACATTCACACACTGATGGAGGGAGCTGCCATGCAAGGCGCCAACCAGCACCCATCAGGAGCAAGGGTGAAGTGTCTTGCTCAGGACACAACGGACGTGACGAGATTGGTTCTAGGTGGGATTTGAACCAGTGACCCTCGGGTTGCGCACCGTCACTCTCCCCACTGCGCCGTCAATTAGCATGTTTTAAATCCAAAATGTTCCTGACTTATGCAGATCCCAAATACACAAAAACAGGCACCAAAAGGTAAGAAAAGTTGCGTAATAGATTACCTTTAAAGTGCATGCCAAGCTGCTGGTCTCTGACTAATCAAGGTACTTCAAATGCAGCTACTGCCATCTTGTGGAGTTAATTAGCACTACATCAGGAAGGTGTCTACAGCCGCTTTTAACATCAATGCTTTTTGACCCAGTGCTAATTAGAGACCCATGTGGTTATTAGCTTTAGTTTATCACGCTCTAGGCGACCATAGACACTCAGCGGTTTGGTCAACAGTGATGCTAGTCAAAACATTTGCAAATACACAGAATACTGAGGAGGAAGATGCTCAACAAGCCACACCCTTGTCGGGCCTCCACCAGGATCATGATGGCAGAGATACATTGTAGTTGTCTACACTCTTTTGTCTGTAATTACCTGTGCAAAGGCTAAATGTTTGTCATTTGTCTCTTGTATTAGATTTCAATGAAGATTGTGCAGGTATACCTGAAGTCTCTCCCCAAGACCAACAGCAACCAGATCAACCAGCTTTGATTTTTATTCTTTCATTAATCCTTGAATTAGTGCAACTAATAAATATTGGCTGCTCCTCCACATGGAGAGGAGCCAGATGAGGTGGTTCGGGCATCTGGTCAGGATGCCACCCCAACGCCTCCCTAGGGAGGTGTTTAGGGCACGTCCAACCGGTAGGAGGCCACGGGGAAGACCCAGGACACGTTGGGAAGACTATGTCTCCCGGCTGGCCTGGGAACGCCTCAGGCTGGACAAAGTCTCCCGTCCAAAGGCAAAACCTAGTAACTCACTTCTAGCTGCTTTTGAGAAAACAACGGAAAAGCAATCTATCTTGATGCTGTCTTACAAAGATCTACAAAGTCATCAAAGGTATAGATGTTTTCTTAAGCTTTCATTTTCTTGCCGATTGAGCCATGGATTGAATCTGCTCTCATGAACGTGTGCCCTTTCTCCAGATATTTGATCAATTCTGTGTTTGCACATTGGCGTCCAGTTTTTATTTTGACCTCCACAGTTATCTGCCCAAAAGAGTATGCAAGGGGAAGAATGAAGAACAATACATTTAATGAAAGTGCTTGCAACGTCCTGGGCCAATCTTCCAAATATCCCCTGGTGCCATAATATCACATAATCAGCTTGACCGTCGGGCCCCATCCGTGCAAATGTCTCATTAAAGACAATAAGGGGACTGACAAAGAAGCTCTGATTGGTCCCTTGAGATACTAGGTTGTTTTTTTGTATCCACACGGTTATGTGGTAGTTGCTAGGTCCTGCCATGCGCGTAACAGCTTACTTACGGAACAAATTACAATATCGCATACACTAATGTAAAGCATATCACCTAGGAACTCCAAAATTATTATCAGCTCAGTTTTGACCAAAATTGTGTTACTGGGTTTTGCCTTTGGACGGTAGAGCTGATCTTCGGTAAGAGGCGACTTTTTACCACAATTTTCTCACAGAAACCTGCCGGTTGACAAGTGGTCGGGAACCATGTTCGCTTGACCGCTCTGATCCATAGTAAAGCTTCACCTCCGGGAATTTTAAACAAGGAAATATCGAGTGATTGTGTGGCTAAAGGCTAAAGCTTCCCACCTCCATCTTTCTACTTTGACTTCTCCATTATTAATTGAACAAATTGCAGAAGATTAAGCAACACAGATGTCCAGAATACTGTGTAATTGCTACATGAAAATCAGCTTGACCGTCGGCCCCCCATTCCTGCAAATGTCTCATTAAAGACAATAAGGGGACTGACAAAGAAGCTCCGATTGGTCCCTTGAGATACTAGGTTTTTCTGTTGTATCTACGCGGTTATGTGGTAGTTGCTAGGTCCTGCCATGCGCGTAACAGCTTACTTACGGATGTAAATGTAAAGCATATCAGCTAGCACAGGGGTAGGGAACCTAGGGCTCTAGAGCCAGATGTGGCTCTTTTGATGACAGCATATGGCTCTCAGATAAATCTTAGCTGACATTGCTTACCACGATAAGTCATTAATTATTCAGCTGGTAATCACAGTGTCAAATATAACATTAAAAATACAAACCATTCTCATTCTCATCCATCCGGTTTTTACCGCACCTATTCAAGAAGTCGGATTAATGGTAAGAAGTATTTTATTTATTTTAGGTTAGCCTCAGAATAACAATGTTATTAAAAAGAATAAGAGACGTATTATACTCTAAAAATGGCGATCTTTCTTAAAATGCACGCATGTAGTTGTTTCCAGTGTTAAAAAAATATATAAATATGGCTCTCACGGATATACTTTTATGGATATTTGGCTTGTATGGCTCTCTGAGCAAAAAAGGTTCCCGACCCCTGACCTAGGAACTCCAAAATTATTATAAGCTCAGTTTGGACCAAAATTTAGTTACTGGGTTTTGCCTGCTGGGGAGAGGGAAGTCTGGGCTTCCCTGCTTACGCTGCTGCCCCCGCGACCCAACCTCAGATAAGCGATGATGGATGGATGGATGGATGGATAATAAATATTGATAAAATCTGGCCCGGACAGAGTGCCCGCAAATTTTTAATATGCGGACATATTTTTTATTTCTATTAATGTACACATGCTAAAAGCGTAATTTCAATGATGATGATGTGCATTTATTAGAAAAAAAAAAAAGAATGAAGATTATATGACAAGCAAAAAAAATGCTTGTTTATTTCAACTATAACCCCTAAAATTGGCTGTGAGGCTATAAAGTGTGCTTTATTGGATGAATCAAACAATGTAATAAATAGATTACTCAATGACTAAAATAATGAAGAGTTGCATCGTGGGAAGTACTCACTGCAGCTGCGCTCGTCAGAGTTGTCGCCACAGTCGTCATCGCCGTCACAGCGCCACCTTAGTGGGACGCAGCGATGGTTGTCACACTGGAAGTCACCACTGCTGTCGCAGGCCAACTCATCTGAATAACACAAAATGAATATGTTGCATAAAAACATGCATGCATTCACAGACACTTTTGGTTTTGTACAAACTGGATTTGTGCAGCACAGTTCAAGACACCCAAAGAGTTTTACAGACACAATTCATTATTCTCCGGAGTAAACTACTTATGTAGCCACAGCTGTGCTGGATTTGACTGATGGAAAAGTGGCTGCCAATTCACTTCATTGACCTCTACCACCAACTACCACCAACTACCACCAACTACCACCATTCACATTCATTCAAAGCCCAAAAGCAGTCAAGTTGTCACTTTGTGTAAATGCTGAATAAAAAGACAATACAACAAATCCTTTTCAACTTATATTCAACTGAATAGACTGCAAAGACAAGATATTTCATCTTCACACTGAGAAACTTTGATATTTTGTGCAAATATTAGCTCATTGGGAATTTGATGCCTGCAACATGTTTCAAAAAGCTGGCACAAGTGGCAAAAAAGAGTGAGAAAATTGAAGATGTGAGGAGCTCCACAACCCGTGACGTCACACCCACATCGTCTGCTACTTCCGGTACAGGCAGGACTTTTTTATTAGCGACCAAAAGTTGCGAACTTTATCGTGGATGTTCTCTACTAAATCCTTTCAGCAAAAATATGGCAATATCGCAAAATAATCAAGTATGACACATAGAATGGACCTGCTATCCCCGTTTAAATAAGAACAGGCCTTTAAAAAGGACTCATCCCACAATAGACTGAATCATCCAATACAGGAGTTCTCCAAGTTTTATTGCCTTACAACCTCACCGTTGTGGTCGTGTCATCCTCTCGGTGGCGTTCAATCGTAGAAAGACCAGGTATTTCTTTACCCTCAAAATGGCGACTAGCAGCAGCAGTGAACAGCGTGAATAGCAACAACCTGGAGCGTGTTTGGGTCTTGATGTTGTCTGTGATGTTGCCATATTCACACTTGTCCAACATGACATACATACTCAAAGTGATGTACAACACAAGTCTTCAAGCTGGCTTTTCTATTCTTTTTCACTTTTGAAATACCAAGTGATTATTTTGGCGTATTCTTTTTGAATCACCCCGCACATTATTAACATTTCCCCAAAATATGAATTGATCTCCGATGCCATGGAGTCCTGCCACAACACCAGTGGGGCTGACACGGAGGGCCAGTAATGAAGTGTCTTGCTCAAGGACACGACGGCAATGTACCAGCAGCCCTCAAGTTGGGGCGGCATGGCTTAGTGGGTAGAGCGGCCGTGCCAGAAAGCTGAGGGTTGCAGGTTCGCTCCCCGCCTCTTGACATCCAAATGGCTGCCGTTGTGTCCTTGGGCAGGGCACTTCAACCTTGCCCCCGGTGCCGCTCACACTGGTGAATGAGTGACAGGTGGTGGTCGGAGGGGAGGGGCCGTAGGTGCAAACTGGCAGCTGTGTCTACAAATGTAGCTTACCACCGCCAGGTGTGAATGAATGAGGGCTTCCCACTTCTCTGTGAGCGCGTTGAGTATCTAACAATAGAAAAGCGCAATATAAAATCTAATTCATTATTATTATAAGTTTCTGGACAATCGCTCTATCATGTGAGCCACGCCCCCCTAATTTTGTATTTTTAAATGTTGTATTATAGTTGAATGATATCAGCAATATTTGTGAGGTTGATATAATTCCATGTCGATGTACAGTATCTGATGTCCAGGGATTATAGGCAGAAGCAGCAAGAAGATCAGTTCATTGGAGTTTTCATTCCCGACCATCCAGCAGCTTACTTGTCATAAGATCCATTACACATTGGTAATAAAAGAATCCTTATTCTCATCATGTTATCAGCAGACATTCTCTCCCTGTGTTAATTCTCCTTTCAAATGACAGATTGATCATCTGCAGCAATCCTTTTTGGGACAGGGTGTTGGCACACAGGACTCTCCAAGCAAAGCCAGCGCTGCTTTCATAACTTCACTGTTGGGGGTCTTACGTTACACTCAAGTTGGAAATATAAGCCATCATGTTTCTTAATTAAACCGCAAAGGGGGGAGGAGAGGAGCTTGTCTAAGACAGATGGGTGACCTCTGTGTGTGTGTGTGTGTGTGTGTGTGTGTGTGTGCTGGTGTGAGCACACAGTGCTGGGTGTCAAAGATAGAGCGAGTCCTGCCCTCCTCATCCTCCACCTGGCCCATCTGCTGCATTCTTACAGGAAGATTAGCGCAGATCTCCCCTCCCGCTCGGGCATGGCACTAATGGAGTAGGGGCCTCTGATAAGAAGCGGGAGGGCCGGTTAGTGTGTGTGTAGACTACAAAGCTCCCTGTCTGAACCCGGGGCTCTCCCGCACGGACACAGCTACAACACATTTAACATAGAACATATATGCAACTTGCACTACATGACAGTGTGGGACGTTGCACTGGAAGATGAGGTGGATGTTCAGTAGAATTCACTCCTTAAGGGATCAATAAAGTACTTTCTATTCTATCAAATACACACGGTTTTTTCCACACTTTCGTGATTTAGTGGGTAGGAAAGAGCTTCACACTCAGTAGAACATGGCACAGAGGGGACATCAATGTCCTATCTAAGCTGGAGGACTCACCACAGCCCTCCTGGTCATCAATGTCCTATCTAAGCTGGAGGACTCACCACAGCCCTCCTGGTCATCAATGTCCTATCTAAGCTGGAGGACTCACCACATCCCTCCTGGTCATCAATGTCCTATCTAAGCTGGAGGACTCAACACATCCCTCCTGGTCATCAATGTCCTATCTAAGCTGGAGGACTCACCACAGCCCTCCTGGTCATTAATGTCCTATCTAAGCTGGAGGACTCACCACATCCCTCCTGGTCATCAATGTCCTATCTAAGCTGGAGGACTCACCACAGCCCTCCTGGTCATCAATGTCCTATCCAAGCAGGAGGACTCACCACATCCCTCCTGGTCATCAATGTCCTATCTAAGCTGGAGGACTCACCACAGCCCTCCTGGTCATCAATGTCCTATCTAAGCAGGAGGACTCACCACATCCCTCCTGGTCATCAATGTCCTATCTAAGCTGGAGGACTCACCACAGCCCTCCTGGTCATCAATGTCCTATCTAAGCAGGAGGACTCACCACAGCCCTCCTCGTCACTGTTGTCCCTGCAGTCGTTGTGTCCGTTGCAGAGCGACCAGAGCGGCACACATCGGTAGTTGGTCTTGCAGGAGAACTCGGTGTGGTTGTCGCATCGATACGCCGGCCCCACTTTGAAAGAAAAGACAGCAAGGCATGGAGGGTCATTTTAAAGCTCAGATCGATCTCCAACCTAAGATATGAAAGTTAATGGTCCAAAAAGCCAAGCTCACACTTGTCTGAATATAGTTTGTGTTTTTGTTTTAAGGACCTCCCACGACAATTAACCAGACTAAAATGTTCTTGTGTTTAAGTTACATTTGACCACCAACTGGAAATAGAATATTCTGTTCTGAAGGTCCTCTCACTGGATATAAAAATGCCTTCTTATACTAACTTCTAGAACAGAAAAGATAATGAAGGACTGTAAAAGTGGACTTACTGCACTCGTCTAGAGGCTCATCGGAGTTGTCCCCGCAGTCATCGTCCATGTCACATTTCCAACTCTGAGGGATGCAGCGTCCATTACGACATTTCCAGTGTCCGGGACGACAAGTCCTGGTGGAACAATGCGAGGGGTCTTCATCCGATTGATCGGCACAATCATTTTCTCTGTCGCACTGCCAGGACTCGGGGATGCACTGCTTATTCGCACACTGCCACTGGTGAGCTTCACACTGGTGTGTCACTGGAGGGGAGTCAACACTTCAAATGGAGAAAAGGGAGGTGACAAGAAGTCGTGTGAGAAGCATAACTCACCACACAGCACAGGATCTTCATCTGAGCCATCGTGGCAATCCTGTTTGCCGTTACACAGGAAATGCGGGCTGGTACAGTTGCCGTCGCTGCACTGGAACTGGCCGAGTCGGCAGTGGCGAGCGGGGCAGGTGGACGGCTCGTCTGAGGCGTCTCTGCAGTCTTGCTGACCGTCACACTTCCACCAGATTGGAATACAACTGATGAAGTGACAAGGAGCAGACTTTAAGGCCTTTGCTTCAGCGTTTTTCTCATTTAAAATCTGTGTTCTTACAATCCAGACATTGGTACAGTAGTTACAGGAGTAGTTAAGTGGCTACACATCTTACTTACCACTTTTATAATACAAAAGCAGTGAAGTTGTCAGGTTGTGTAAATGGTAAATAAAAAGAGAATACAACAAATCCTTTTCAACTTATATTCAATTAAATAGACTGCAAAGACAAGATATTTCCTGTTCACACTGACAAACTTTCTTATTTGTTGCAAATATTAGCTCATTTGGAATTTGATGCCTGCCACATGTTTCAAAAAAGCTGGCACAAGTGACAAAAAAGAGTGAGAACGTTGAGGAATGTTAATCAAACACTTACTTGGAACATCCCACAGGTGAACAGGCTAATTGGGAAAAGGTGGGTGCCATGATTGGCTATAAAAGCAGCTTCCACAAACAAGGACGGGGCGAGGGTCACCACTTTGTCAACAAATGCAAGAGCAAATTGTTTAAGGACAACATTTCTCAAGCAGCTATTGCAAGCAATTTAGGGATTTCACCAGCTACGCTCTGTAATATCATCAAAAGGTTCAGAGAATCTGGAGAAATCACTGATTGTAAGCGGCAAGGCCGTGACCTTCGATCCCTCAGGCAGTACTGCATCAAAAAGCCACATCCGTGTGTAAAGGATGTCACCACATGGGCTCAGGAACACTTGAGAAAACCACTGTCAGTAACTACAGTTTGTCACTACATCTGTAAGTGCAAGTTAAAACTCTACTATGCAAAGCAAAAGCCATTTATCAACAACACCCAGAAACGCCGCCGGCTTCGCTGGGCCGAGCTCATCTAAGATGGACTGATGCAAAGTGGGAAACTGTTCTGTGGTCTGACCAGTCCACATTTCAAATTGTTTTTGGAAACTGTGGACGAGGTGTCCTCCGGAACAAAGAGGAAAAGTACCATCCGGACTGATCTAGGCACAAAGTGTTAAATGCAGTAAGTGTGATGGTATGGGGGTGTATTAGTGGCCAAGGCATGGCTAACTTACACATCTGTGAAGGCACCATTAATGCTGAAAGGTCCATACAGCTTTTGGAGCAAAATATGCTACCCTCCAAGCAACGTTATCATGGGCGCCCCTGCTTATTTCAGCAAGACAATACCAAGCCTGGTGTTACAACAGCGTGGCTTCATAGTAAAAGAGTGCAGGTACTAGACTGGCCTGCCTGTAGTCCAGACATTGAAAATGTGTGAAGGCTAAAATATGAGTCAGGAGACTGTTGAACAACTTAAGCTGTACATCAAGCAAGAATGGGAAAGAATTCCACTTCAAAAATGTGTCTCCTCAGTTCCCAAACCTTTACTGAGTGTTCTTAAAAGGAAAGGCCATGTAACACACTGGTAAAAAGGTCTTTTTTGCAATGTGTTGCTGCAATTAAAGTCTAAGCTCACGATTATTTGCCAAAAAAAAAAGTAAGTTTCTCAGTGTGAGGATGAAATATCTTGTCTTTGCAGTCTATTTAATTGAATATAAGTTGAAAAGGATTTGTTGTATTCTCTTTTTATTTTCATTTACACAACTTGACAACTTCACTGCTTTTGGCTTTTGTGTTATATATACCTGAGAGTAGTCAGTGTACAGCTTGTATAGTGGTACAGATTTACTATCTACTGAAAATGAGTCAACTCACAGCCATTATTATCTGAGTAGTTAGCAACACAAGAGAGTAATAAGTAAAGATGATTTTTATCATTTTTTGAAGGGAGTCGGAGTTTGAGGAGTCATTTGTTTGAAAGACCTGTTCCAAACAATGGCTCGTTATTAGTTTTTCTCCTTTGCTTTTTATTAAATTACAGAAACTATCACTGGTAAAAGTTATATATTAAGATGTAAGTCAGAATGATTTCAATTTACAATTTATTTTACTCTGTTGGCGGGAATTATTCTGAAATATTGACTCCAATTTCATTTTTTGGTTTTCATTGTAAACATTCCATAGAGTGCTGTACAATCTTGGACAGTGACATCACAATTTAGATTGTTTTCCAACTGTAGTAAAATAGCATTTAACAACACGAGAAAAGAGAATACATAAATAAGCAAGAATAAAATGTAGACCTGTATATAAAAATAAAACTAGAATAAAAGGTTGTGACTACCTGGTGTGTGTACGCTTTGAACTACTTGACATACAAACCCCTTTTCCATATGAGTTGGGAAATTGTGTTAGATGTAAATATAAACAGAATACAATGATTTGCAAATCCTTTTCAAGCCATATTCAGTTGAATATGCTACAAAGACAACATATTTGATGTTCAAACTCAAACTTTTTTTTTTGTGCAAATAATCATTAACTTTAGAATTTGATGCCAGCAACACGTGACAAAGAAGTTGGGAAAGGTGGCAATAAATACTGATAAAGTTGAGGAATGCTCATCAAACACTTATTTGGAACATCCCACAGGTGTGCAGGCTAATTGGGAACAGGTGGGTGCCATGATTGGCTATAAAAGCAGCTTCCATGAAATGCTAAGTAATTCACAAACAAAGATGGGGTGAGGGTCACCAATTTGTAAGCAAATTGTCGAAAAGTTTTAGAACAACATTTCTCAACGAGCTATTGCAAGGAATTTAGGGATTTTACCATCTACGGTCCGTAAAATCATCAGAAAGTTCAGAGAATCTGGAGAAATCACTGCACGTAAGCGATGATATTACGGACTTTTGATCCCTCAGGCGGTACTGCATCAAAAACCGACATCAGTGTGTAAAGGATATCACCACATGAGCTCAGGAACACTTCATAAAACCACTGTCAGTAACTACAGTTGGTTGCTACATCTGTAAAAACCAAGTTAAAACTCTACTATGCAAGCAAAAGTCATTTATCAACAACACCCAGGAACGCCGCCGGCTTCTCTGGGCCCGAGCTCATCTAAGATGGACTGATGCAAAGTGGAAAAGTGTTCTGTGGTCTGATGAGTCCACATTTCAAATTATATTTGGAAACTGTAGACGTGGTGTCCTCCGGAACAAAGGGGAAAATAACCATCAGGATTGTTATAGGCGTAAAGTTCAAAAGCCAGCATGTGTGATGGTATGGGGGTGTATTAGTGCCCAAGGCATGGGTAACTTACACATCTGTGAAGGCACCATTAATGCTGAAAGGTCCATACAGGTTTTGGAGCAACATATGTTGTCATCCAAGCAACGTTATCATGGACGCTCCTGCTTATTTCAGCAAAACAATGCCAAGTCATGTGTTACAACAGCGTGGGTCCGTAGTAAAAGAGTGCAGGTAGTTTCCTGGCCCGCCTGCAGTCCAGACCTGTCTCCCATGGAAAATGTGTGGTGCATTATGAAGCGTAAAATACGACAGCGGAGACCCCGGACTGTTGAAGGACTGAAGCTCAACATAAAACAAGAATGGGAAAGAATTCCACTTTCAAAGCTTCAACAATTAGTTTCCTCAGTTCCCAAACGTTTATTGAGTGTTGTTAAAAGAAAAGGTGATGTAACACAGTGGTGAACATGCCCTTTCCCAACTACTTTGGCACGTGTTGCAGCCATGAAATTCTTAGTTAATTATTATTTGCAAAAAAAAAAAAAAGTTTATGAGTTTGAACATCAAATATGTTGTCTTTGTAGCATATTCAACTGAATATGGCTTGAAAAAGATTTGCAAATCATTGTATTCCGTTTATATTTACAGCTAAGACAATTTCCCAACTCATATGGAAACGGGGTTTGTATATTCACTTCAGGCCATGTGTGCTGGTCTGACAATAGAGTTCCTGGAATATCCTCATTAAAGAATAAACCAAAATGATCTCAATCTCCAAACATCACCCAAATGTTTATTTGGAATCTGACTCATTTTCCCGTCCATTCGCAGTCGTGTGGCCCGCACATCTGCCTGTGCATGAAAAATGGCTCATAAACAATCACAAATGGTAGAAGCGTTCAAAAGACTTAATTGGTTGGCAATGACACATCTCTAGGAGCAAGATAGGCCGGGATCCATGAGTCATGCCAGCACCGGAGAGCTGCAATTGATTGAGGGACAAATGTACCGGAACATTTTTACCATGGTTGACTTTGAGGTGTACGTACTTATGTAGCCAGCTACTTTGAGAATGGTGGCCGTGAGAGGAAACTAAGAGAATCCAGAATGCACAGAAAGACAAGATAACAAACCGTTCATTGTTTGTGCATCTGTACTGGGTGCTGGTGCACATGGGAAGGCATCTGGTCACACCTCCTATTTGCATAGCCAGGAAGTGGTCAGGACACTCGCAGGTGTGTTCCCGACCCCCGTGACGGATGAGGCACAGGTGAGTGCAGCCTCCATTGTTCACCCCACAGGGGTTGTTTACTACCGGGGGAAGGAGCAAGAATAGACCAAACAATCTCAGTTTAGCATAGCAGATCAAATAGAGGACTGGTATTGATGATGTAAACATGTGCTTAGAATAGCTGAGCAGGATGAGATCTATCACTCTTCCAAACGAGAAGCTGCTGCCACTCACCAATAGGCTGCCTGTAAGGATGGCACACGTGAATGTCAAAAGGTCTGTGAGTGGTGTTGACCAGAACCTGGCGACCGGAACCGTCGTACTTGTTGCCTTTTTCCACCGTGCGCGTGTTCCAGTCTGTCCAGTAGACCGTGTCTTCGAACAAGGTCAGGGCAAAGGGGTGTGGCAAGACTCCGTCATACACTGTGTGTCTGTGGTGACCATCCAGGTCGGAGTACCTGAGATGGCAAAATGGAAGGATGAAAGCGCAAGTCTGAAACTCTTGATTGGAAGCTAAGTGCAGACACACAACATGTGCTCACTCAATGTAGTTCAAATGTGCGTCAGACCAGTACAGCTTGTCATTGGTGTAGTCAATGGTGAGCCCATTGGGCCACTCTATCTTGGTGGTGATGACCGCTACTTTGTTACTTCCGTCCATTCCAACTCGACCTACGAAGGCTTTGTCTCCCCAGTCGGTCCAAAACACATATCTAAGAAACAAAAGGCACAACCCATGACCATAGTATCAACAAGGTAAACCACCTGCATGCATAAAGGAACTATTATGGTGTGTTGCACAGCATATACTGTACTGTAGACCACCAAAGTAGCTGATCTGTGGTTGCCAGAGCAATGACGGAGATGCTATTGTCCTGATTGCAAGCAAATGTTTCACCAAAATGATTGGAGGGATGTTTAAGGTATTATAACTTGAAATACAAACCAAGTACATATTATATGCAAATAATACTGTATAAGTACACTTATATTCAATGATGAAGATGCTGTATGACATTACTAAGAGTGGCTGCCTCAAGGGTGCTTGTGTTCAGCGGAGCTGCAATCCCACTCTTGTCTTGGTCCAACTATATACAGTATATATATATATATATATATATATATATATATATATAAAAGTTAGGCGCCCCTCTATAATACACACACACCAAAAAGGTAATGTGATGTTACAAAAGCAATGTTTGGCAAAGCATCCAATGTCACTAAGAGGTTCAATGGTAACATAGCAACCACCATAGCAAATGACATTCACATTCTGGTGAGACAGCCGTCAACGACAGTCATCTTGTCACAAACTTTTACTTCTAACTCTAACACATATAGACATGTATTTGTTAAATATGTACTCTTAAACCATCATTGGTACCACATGCTAGCCCAGGCCTGGGCAATTATTTTGACTCGGTGGGCCAAATTTGAGAGAAAAATTTGTCTGGGGGTCAGTATATCTGATTTTTAGTAACACTAACACAACCTCACAATAATGTTTGATTGAGTGCTAAAAACGTTATAAAAGACACTCTGTGGAAACGCTCCCCACCCACACTGCCTGGTGCCTCGTCTGAGCTGCTGTGACTTACATCACCATAGTAACTACTTACATCACCATAGTAACTACTTATATGACCATATTAACTAATTAGATGACCATAGTGTCACACCTGGGTGAAGTCTTGTCTGGGTTTCGTCTGGTTTCATGTTTTTTCATTTCCTGTTTTATTTTGAAATGCTGACTCTGCCTCTCATTTCAGATCACTTGCCCTTCCTCCTGTTTCACTGGTCCTGATTGTGCCCACCTGTGTCACCCTCCCTCATGTGTATAAATGTCTCGCCCTCCTCTTGTCCTGGGCCAGAGTGTACTGTCACGGCCAGAACAGGACTCTGAACACAGATGCAGGATTTTAAGACAATCTATTTATTTGGATGAGGGAAAGGGTCCAAAAGGGGAGAAACTAAACAGGCTATCAAAACAGAGCTTACCTAACCTCTAAACTAACAAAAATCTCAATAAACTCAAAACGCGGAGGGAAAAAAGGTGCTAAAAATACCAAATGCAAAATACAACGAAAAGCGCTCCAACGGAGGCAATGCTAAGAAGCTAATCTTACCTGACAAAAAGGTTTACAAACAAATAAACTCCCGTGGATCAAAAGGGTACAAAAACGTGGCAATGACTGTGGACATGGAACGCTGGAAGTACGCACAAAAGATACGAAAACACTCTGGCCCAGGACAAGAGGAGGGCGAGACATTTCTACGCATGAGGGAGGGTGACACAGGTGGGCACAATCAGGAAGGACGTCAGACCAGTGAAACAGGAGGAAGGGCAAGTGATCTGAAATGAGAGGCAGAGTCAGCATTTCAAAATAAAACAGGAAATGAAAAAACATGAAACCAGACGAACCCCAGACAAGACTTCCCCCAGGTGTGACACATAGTAACTAATTAGATGACCATAGTAACTCCTTATATGACCATCATAACTAATTAGATGACCATAGTAACTAATTAGATGACCTTAGTAACTCATTAGATGAGCATATTAACCAATTAGATGAGCATAGTAACTCATTAGATGACCCTAATAACTAATTAGATGACCATATTAACTAATTAGATGACCTTAGTAACTCATTAGATGACCATGGTAACTAATTAGAGGACCATAGTAACTCATTAGATGACCATGGTAACTAATTAGATGACCATAGTCACTAATTAGATGACCATAATAACTCATTATCTGACCATATTAACTAATTAGATGACCATAGTAACTACTTTGATGACCATAGTAACTAATTAGATGACCATAGTAACTAATTAGATGACCATAGTAACTACTTTGATGACCATAGTAACTAATTAGAGGACCATAGTAATTCATTAGATGACCATATTAACTCATTAGATTACCATAGTAACTAATTAGATGACCATAATAACTCATTATATGACCATATTAACTAATTAGATGACCATAGTAACTCATTATATGACCATAGTAACTCTTTAGATGACCATGGTAACTAATTAGATGACCATGGTAACTCATTAGATGACCATGGTAACTAATTAGATGGCCATAGTAACTCATTAGATGACCATAGTAACTAATTAGATGACCATGGTAACTAATTAGATGGCCATAGTAACTCATTAGATGACCATGGTAACTAATTATGACCATAGTAACTCATTAGATGACCATAGTAACTAATTAGATGACCATAGTAACTCATTAGATGACCATAGTAACTCATTAGATGACCATAGTAACTAATTAGATGACCATAGTAACTCATTAGATGACCATAGTAACTCATTAGTTGACCATAGTAACTAATTAGAGGACCATAGTAACTAATTAGATGGCCATGGTAACTAATTAGATGACCATAGTAACTAATTAGATGACCATAGTAACTCATTAGATGACCATAGTAACTCATTAGATGACCATAGTAACTCATTAGATGACCATAGTAACTAATTAGAGGACCATAGTAACTAATTAGATGACCATAGTAACTAATTAGATGACCATAGTAACTCATTAGATGACCATAGTAACTCATTAGATGACCATAGTAACTAATTAGATGACCATGGTAACTAATTAGATGACCATAGTAACTCATTAGATGACCATGGTAACTAATTAGATGACCATAATAACTAGTATATCATGCCAATTCCGTTGGGGTTTTAAATATTTAAAATGGAAACTTATAGTTATCCATTTATTTTGCCCTACTCACATATCCTCATTATGCTTATGGGTGAGCTGGAGCCTATCCCAGCTAACTTTTAGTACATTCTGGGCTGGTCAGCAGTCAATCCCAAGACACACAAATAAGCATGAATAGACTTAATAGACAATTTGGAGTCTACAATTAGCCTAACATGCATGTTTTTGGAATGTGGGCTGAAGCACAAATATGTCCATCAAATGGACATCGCCAATCCAGCGAGCAGGCCGGCTCAACCTTCATGTTTTTTTACTCACCCATGTTTGGGATGCAACACCATGGCTCTGGGGTTCTCAAAGCAGAATGTGTTATTGGCATCCACACAGTGTTCCGCCAGTTTCTTCACAAAACGCCCATCTAGTTCGGCTACTTTAAGGCAATCCATGAAACTGTCCACCCAGTAGAGTTTTCTGCCAACCCAGTCCACCGCCAGGCCCTCGCCATGCAGAACCCCGTTGACCACCACCTCTCTGTCGCTGCCGTTGAAGAACATCCTCTCAATCACTCTGCGGCTGACGTCGATCCAATACATGCGCTTGTCCACGCGGTCAAAGTCTACGGCCACCACGCTGCTAAGACCCTGCAGGATCAGCGAGTAGGCCTGTCCGTCCGTGGACAGGTTCCTGAGGTAGTAGCGGTTGCTGAAGATGAGGTATGGCGAGATGTTGCTGTTCTGGCGGCAGCTGCGCCCATCCGGCTGGCGTAGGAACCCCGGGGCGCACTTGCAGACGTACGAGCCCACCGTGTTCTCGCACACTTGGCCGCACACGCTGGGCGTGTCGGCACACTCGTTGACATCGTCGCAGGTCTTGCCGTCGGACATGAGGCGGTAGCCGGGGCGACACGTGCAGATGAAGCTAGTGGGGGTGTCAGAACAATTGTGGTCGCAGTGATGGATGGATGGGTCTGTGCACTCATTAATACCTTGAATTAGAGAAGCACAGCACTATTCTGACTCTTTACATTTAGGTTTTGGGAGTCAAAGTGTGTCGCATACAAAACGTATCTGATGGTGGCACTTACCGCATCCCTTCTCGTCACTGTTGTCCGAGCAGTTGTCGTCGCGGTTGCACACCTGGCTGAGGGGGATACAGTGTCCGTTGTCACACAGGAACTCTCCCGGGGGACAGGTGGGCGGGGGGGTGTGGCACATGTGCTCCAGCTCGTCTGACTTATCGCCGCAGTCGTTGTCCCCGTCGCAGACAAAGTCATGTGACACGCATCGGCCATTCTGGCAGGTGAACTGTTGCTGCTGGCAAGGCTGGTAAGTGCAGCCCTGTTCGTCGCTGCTGTCGCCGCAGTCATTGCGTCGGTCACACCTGCTTTCAAAAAAACATCCACAGCATGCTTTCAAACGACATCCACAGCATGCTTTCAAACATCCACAGCATGCTTTCAAACATCCACAGCATGCTTTCAAACAACATCCACAGCATGCTTTCAAAGAACATCCACAGCATGCTTTCAAACATCCACAGCATGCTTTCAAACATCCACAGCATGCTTTCAAAGAACATCCTCAGCATGCTTTCAAAGAACATCCTCAGCATGCTTTCAAAGAACATCCACAGCATGCTTTCAAACATCCACAGCATGCTTTCAAACGACATCCACAGCATGCTTTCAAACAACATCCTCAGCATGCTTTCAAACATCCACAGCATGCTTTCAAACATCCACAGCATGCTTTCAAACATCCACAGCATGCTTTCAAAGAACATCCTCAGCATGCTTTCAAAGAACATCCTCAGCATGCTTTCAAAGAACATCCTCAGCATGCTTTCAAACAACATCCTCAGCATGCTTTCAAAGAACATCCTCAGCATGCTTTCAAAGAACATCCTCAGCATGCTTTCAAAGAACATCCTCAGCATGCTTTCAAACATCCACAGCATGCTTTCAAAGAACATCCTCAGCATGCTTTCAAAGAACATCCTCAGCATGCTTTCAAACAACATCCACAGCATGCTTTCAAAGAACATCCTCAGCATGCTTTCAAAGAACATCCTCAGCATGCTTTCAAAGAACATCCTCAGCATGCTTTCAAAGAACATCCACAGCATGCTTTCAAACAACATCCACAGCATGCTTTCAAAGAACATCCACAGCATGCTTTCAAAGAACATCCACAGCATGCTTTCAAACAACATCCACAGCATGCTTTCAAAGAACATCCTCAGCATGCTTTCAAACGACATCCACAGCATGCTTTCAAACATCCACAGCATGCTTTCAGAGAACATCCACAGCATGCTTTCAAAAATCCACAGCATGCTTTCAAAGAACATCCTCAGCATGCTTTCAAACATCCACAGCATGCTTTCAAACAACATCCACAGCATGCTTTCAAAGAACATCCTCAGCATGCTTTCAAAGAACATCCTCAGCATGCTTTCAAACAACATCCACAGCATGCTTTCAAACGACATCCACAGCATGCTTTCAAACATCCACAGCATGCTTTCAAACAACATCCACAGCATGCTTTCAAACGACATCCACAGCATGCTTTCAAACATCCACAGCATGCTTTCAAACAACATCCACAGCATGCTTTCAAACGACATCCACAGCATGCTTTCAAACATCCACAGCATGCTTTCAAAGAACATCCACAGCACGTTTGCCAAAGACTTTGCTTAGTCCGACCTGTAAGAACTACGTATGCAGAGGCCATTGCTGCATGTGAACTCATTGACGCCGCAGGATCTACGGGTGCAGTTCTGATGCTCGTCCAAGGCGTCGGTGCAGTCCGCATCGCCATCACACAGCCAGTCGCGAGGAATGCACTTGCGCTGAGGCGGCCGGTTGTTCTCGCAGGTGAACTCCAGGCTGGAGCATGTGCGGTTGGCTGAATGCAATCACACAGGGAAAAAGGGATGAAGATGATGAACACGGTCCAAACATTCCAAACTCTATTTCAAAACACATTCAGCCGTGACTGGAAATTCTTTATCGGTCTAGCATGGCTGATCCACTTTGTTTAAAGTAAGCCTCCTACAGGGCTGTGGGCATCTTAAAGTGCAGCACACACTTGGAAGCCAGGAAGCCGTAAAGGTTACATGCTCAAAGTAATGAGTGAGGCAAGCCAAATGAGGAAAGTCAGCTCCTGGAACTGTACAGGAGCCCGAGATGTGTGGTTGCACATACTGTACTCTCCAACATGTCATCAATACCATATTGACCCAGATATAAGTCAACCAGGTATGAAGATACGACGTGATCATCATTTTCTTGAGATTAGATCATTAAGTTGTAAGTGTGAAGGACATGGGTAGGAAAGCTCATTTGTGAAGAAGTCGTTTGGTGTTTCCTGCCTGTTTTACAGTGTTGGTAGAAATCTGTAGACCCAGAAAATAAGACTACTTGGTTTTGTCACACCTTTTTCAAAATAGAAAAATCTCATATCCTGGTCAGTACAGTCAACTAATACAGAGGCGCCATTTTTTTTTTATGGAAAAACTATGGCAAACAACTACTAACCACTAGACAAGCACTAACACCTGCTTGCCACCAGAAAAACTACAAATCAATATACAACTACAACAAAGATTTGTACTCAGCAAGTTGCTTGTTGAAATTACGCTCACTATGGGCGCGACACCAAAAGGGAATAAGTGGTAGAAAATGGATGGATGTTATTTCCTTAGCAATTCGGGGCACAAGACATGGATAACTATCAAAAACACATTTAGACAAAGTAAGATAGACACACACAAATGACACTATTATGACACTTTTCACATTTCAACTGATACAGTACCAATTCCCGATACTAGCAATACTGGAACTCAACGGTATCCATTTTAAATAATTGAGTGTGTGTTGATTTAGTAATAAATAAATACATTTGTTTAATAATGAGATTTTAAAAATGTAAGCTAAAGACATGCACCTGGGGATAGGCCCCTCCCACCTCCAAAGACATGCACCTGGGGATAGGCCCCTCCCACCTCCAAAGACATGCACCTGGGGATAGGCCCCTCCCACCTCCAAAGACATGCACCTGGGGATAGGTTGATTGGCAACACTAAATGGTCCCTAGTGTGTGAATGTTGTTTGTCTATCTGTGTTGGCCCTGTGATGAGGTGGTGACTTGTCCAGGGTGTACCCAAATGCAGCTGAGATAGGCTCCAGCGACCCCGAATGGAACAAGCGGTAGGAAATGGATGGAAGATTTAGCTGATAATGGTAACTCTGGTGTCAAGTTGCTAGATCTTATTTTCTTACACTTTACAGTCCATCCATCCATCCATTTTCTACCGCTTATTCCCATTGGAGTTGCGAGGGGGGGCTGGTGCCTATGTCAGCTACAATCGGGCAGAAGACGGGGTACACCCTGGACAAGTCGCCAAATCATCGCAGGGCCACTTTACAGTCTCATTTGCTATTATTCATCATTTTAGTCCTTACTGTGTTGCCGTAGTCAAGAAGAAGTCGCTGCCATTAAGATGAATGTGGTTGGCTTGTCTTTTGTTGAGCCCTACGCAGTGTTTGTACTGTAAGTATTGTATGTTTTACACACTAACTGTTTGATTGTAACGTGCATCTTAGGTAAAGTTGTCATCATCAAATTTGGAGGTGTTGAAATGTCTCTGTAAAAGCATTAATGTTAATCAGTGGCATTTATATCACATATCTAATGTAAATTAGCATGGGGTGAAAAGTGGAACTTTATTTTTGAATGCTTTCTATCAAGTATGTTTGTTTTGTTGGCACTGAAAAGTATGCAACATAAGTTCTGGACCACTGAATATTCTTTAGTGCTTGCTTGTGTTACAACATGTGTAGAAATGTAAGAAAATAACTTCAAAAGGACACTTGATTGATAAACGATGTTAAAGAAGAGGTCAGTCAGGATAATACATGGATATAGAGAACATACTAACTCTTTATCTATTGAATGTCAAATGTTTAAATTCTAACTTGGTGCATCTCCTAACAACTAAAATGATGCACAAAGCAAATCATAACCTTTTACCCAAGAATGTACAACAATTCTCCTCAACAAAAGAAGAGAATATAACCCTGGAGAAAGAGGCAACTTAAAAGATGTGCATACACGTACAACACTTAAAACCTTTAGTATGTCAGTGTGTAGAAATAAACTATGGAAGACATTAAGCAAATAAATCAAACAATGCACTAAGTTTATACGGTTTAAGAGGATGTTCAAACAAGTGTTTACAAAAAAGTACAATGAAAAATAATTATAACTGTCTTGATGTTTAAAAAAATGATAGAATGTCATTATGTAAATCATGACCAACTTAACTAGCTACTGTTGTATTTAGAATTCATTTAAGGTCAATTGTGTTACAAATTGAGGACAGAAGGGGGTAGGTTTAAATAGATTGCTTCTTCATACTCTTTTTAGTACAAGTTGTAAAGAAAAATGAAAATATGTGATGAATCATGCTAAAATTCTAGACATGTTCGAATTAAACTTCAACTAATCAACCAATTGACAATTGCAGGTGATCTCTAAAAACGTCTGTTTGCCGTGTCAGCAACCGCATGTGCAACATAGACCTTTTCCAATATGCTAGGCTAATTGATGTCACAGGAATCCATACTGGATATTACGGACGGTACCTATAAAATACTGAATTTGGAAGCCAGTCCAAATGATTACATTATTCATGTTTCAATTAGTCCAATGAAAAATAGTGACAGGGAATATGGATTTTTTTTTTTTAAAAACAATTTCTAAATTGTACGTACCACAATCGTGCCTTTGATCTTCGTCACTCATGTCACCGCAGTCATTGTCGCTATCACAGATCCAGGATGAGGCGATGCACCTTCCATCATCACAAGCAAACTGATCTGCATGGCAGGTTCTGGCTACCCGGCCTACACAAGTAAACAGAATCCCTGCTCACACATTTCATTGAGTCATTTGTTTTTTGCCTTCATTGCTCAACTGGAGCATATCTCATCTGACGTTGGCGCAGAGGTGGGCTAAATCCTGGACCGGTCACCAGCCAATCACAGGGAACATACCAACAAATAACCATTCATGCCTACAGTTGTGAAGCAAGCATGAGGAGAACACTGCCACAACAATTATATCATACACATTTTAGCCTTCAGAAAACATGGAAGCTGCACGTACATTTTTATGACTGATTGAGATTAGCCACCCTAAGCAGACCTTTCAAACTGGCCAAAAAGTCCACATTCCCACTCATGACTAGCTATCTAAACAAAAGCCAAAGTGAGGCTGTGGAACCCCCACAAGACAAAGGGATGTTGGAAGGGAAGGGGGTGCACAATAGACTAGCTTGTCAACAAAGATACACGGCCACATCCCTCACTTCTCTCACAGAGGGGCAGACACACACTACACTGGGGGAGGGAGACACAAAGCCAGCAAAGGCCATCAGAGCGGCGTGACACTCACTGCAGAAGAGGGGTTCATCAGATCCGTTGGCACAGTCGGCCCCTCCATCACAGAACCAGTGGGCCGGGATGCAACGACCGCTGGAACAACGGAACTCGCTTTCGGAACATGTGGATGTTGCTGTGTGGAAAATGTGGGAAGGCGTGGCATCACTTTTTGGAAAGTGTTACTTTCTGGGGGTTTCTGAGGCTCGACGGAGCTAATGATTTGTACGCCACGTTGGATTTACCATCTGCTAGCCTCATTTTATGCAACAAGTCAACCTGTAGATGCAACAATACATGGAAGAATAGAAGTAGGTCTTGGAGCTGGAAGACAGACCTGGGAAAATTAAGCTTTTCAATCTCACCCGCCGGACATTCCCAAATCATTGTTTTAGATGTTGAAGATGTAAAGTGTAGCTGCCATTATGATGTGCACTCATCTTTTCTAACGACCGCAAGACTTCAACTATACTAAGTCCAAACATGCTTGGAATCTGCATCATATACTACTTACTATGTCATCTAATTACTTACTATGTCATCTAATTACTTACTATGTCATCTAATTACTTACTATGTCATCTAATTACTTACTATGTCGTCTAATTACTTACTATGTCATCTAATTACTTACTATGTCGTCTAATTACTTACTATGTCATCTAATTACTTACTATGCTCATCTAATTACTTACTATGTCATCTAATTACTTACTATGTCATTTAATTACTTACTATGTCATCTAATTACTTACTATGGTCATGTAATTTGTTTCAATGGTCATCTAATTAGTTACTATGCTCATCTAAATAGTTACTATGGTTATCTAATTAGTTGCTATGGTCATTTAATGAGTTACTATGCTCATCTAATTACTTACTATGCTCATCTAATGAGTTACTATGGTGGTGTAAGTAGTTACTATGGTCATGTAAGTAGTTACTATGGTGATGTAAGTAGTTACTATGGTGATGTAAGTAGTTACTATGGTGATGTAAGTAGTTACTATGGTGCTGTAAGTAGTTATTATGGTGATGTAAGTAGTTACTATGGTGATGTAAGTAGTTACTATGGTGATGTAAGTAGTTACTATGGTGATGTAAGTAGTTACTATGGTGATGTAAGTCACAGCAGCTCAGAGGAGGCACCAAGCAGTGAGGGTGGGGAGTGTTTCCACAGAGTGTGAAATGTGGGTGTCAGGGATAGACGTGGAAGGAGATTTTTACAACAAAGTTGTAAAGCTTAGTGATATATCACATATATCACATTGTAGCTGGGTTTATTTTTACCCTTCATATTCATATTTTGCTGTGTTTGTTGCATTTTTGTTGTGTTTTGTTTGATTGTAAAATATGTGGATGGAGAGGGGGTGTGATGTTCATATGTTGTCAATATTCAGTGTTTTATCCTTCATAGTTAATATTGTAAATCCCACATTCTTTATTTTCATGTACATCCTGGCTGTCTCATTCAGTCAAAAGAAGTAAAATTCCATTCCATTTTTTAAGGTGGTCTGTTTTTAGCTTTCAATCAGACATTATTGTGAGGTTTTGTATTAGTGTTCCTAAAAATAGGACCCAAGCACACATATTTTTCAGCAGATTGTCCCAGCTTATATATGTGTGTGTTTGTGCGTGTGTATATTTATATACTGTACCGGCCCCCAGACACATTTTTTTCTGTAAATGGCCCCCAGAGTCAAAATATTTTCCCAGGCCTGTTGTAAGGCGTTCATTTAACAACCGGGGAAAGTAACAAAAGAGCACTTGGGTAAGTCATTTTTCCGTCTAGGGGACTAACTAACCAGACAGGTAATGGGTTCAATCACAAGAATGTTTCAAAAATACTACCTTTAGGACAGAGAAACAGTACATTTTGGATGTGTTTGAAAGAATTGTTGTTAAACATTACCACAGTGTGTAGTACTCTCGTCGCTCATGTCTCCACAGTCGTTATCTCCATCACACAGGTATGACCGTGGGATGCAAATGTTGGTTGACTGACACTTGGTGTGTTCCGGCTGGCAGGTTCTCTCAGCTAGATCAAGATTTAAAGCAATACACGGCCATTAAATATAGCATTGCATGCATTAGATGTGTAATACAATTGAAGGGTCCTCTATTGTCCCTACAGCTAGAGCCTGTGCATGTCTCTCGCCTCCCTCATTTGGATGCAGCACTTTCAGGAAAAGAGGTTTTAATGACAGCGTGAAGCTCCTTCTTAACAGACATAAAACTGCCTCTGATACGCCCCGTTTATATGCCCACCACTTCCAGGTCGACAGCATTTTAAAAAGCAGGCTTGGATGCAAATTACAAAATAAAGGCTGAAGTGCTGCCAACTAGCACACACACGGCAGCTCTAAGCTGTCATTTTCTATTTCTTTTAATATATATAGGCTAACCTAGCATGACGTTGCTGTTTAAATGATGGTGTGATGTTAGCGTTGTAGCTCGCATGGCTATGTGTGTTGCAAAGGTTCCGTGACCTTTGAACCCACAACTTAACATTGTCTTGTCGTAGGTGATATATGGCCTCTGTTACAAGAGCATAAAGCAGTGAAGTTGTCAGGTTGTGTAAATGGTAAATAAGAAGAGAATACAATGATTTACAAATCCTTTTCAACTTATATTCAATTGAATAGACTGCAAATACAAGATATTTCATGTTAACACTGACAAACTTTCTTCTTTTTTTTTGCAAATATGAACATGAACATGAAGTTAGAATGTAATGGCAGCAACACATTGCAAAAAAGGCATTTTTACCAGTGTGTTACATGGCCTTTCCTTTGAACAACACTCAGTGCAGGTTTGGGAACTGAGGAGACACATTTTTGAAGTGGAATTCTTTCCCATTCTTGCTTGATGTACAGCTTAAGTTGTTCAACAGTCTCCTGCCTCATATTTTAGCCTTCATATTTACAATGGGAGACAGGTCTGGACTACAGGCAGGCCAGTCTAGTACCCACATTTTTTTACTCTGAAGCCACGCTGTTGTAACAAGTGGTTTGGCATTGTCTTGCTGAAATAAGCAGGGGCGTCCATGATAACATTGCTTGGATGGCAACATACTGTATGTTGCTCCAAAAGCTGTATGTACCTTTCAGCATGAATGGTGCCTTCACAGATGTGTAAGTTAGCCATGCCTTGGTCACTAATACACCCCCATACCATCACACATGCTAGTTTTGTACACTTTGCACCCAGAACAATCCGGATGGTTCTTTTCCTCTTTGGTCCGTAGGACACGACGTCCACAGTTTCCAAAAACAATTTGAAATGTGAACTCATCAGTCCATCTTAGATGAGCTCGGGCTCAGCGAAGCGTTTCTGGGTGTTGTTGATAGATGGCCTAGGCTTTGCATAGTAGAGTTTTAACTTACACCTACAGATGTAGCGACCAACTGTAGTTACTGACAGTGGTTTTCTGAAGTGTTCCTGAGCCCATGTGGTGATATCCTTTACACACTGATGTGGCTTTTTGATGCAGTACCGCCCGAGGGGTCAAAGGCCTTGCCGCTTACATGCACTGAATTCTCCAGATTTTCTGAACCTTTTAATGATATTACAGAGCGTAGATGATGAAATCCCTAAATGGCTTGCAATAGCTGCTTGAGAAATGTTCTTAAAAAATTTGCTCTTGCATTTCTTAAAAAAATGGTGACCCTCGCCCCATCCTTGTTTGTGAATGAGTGAGCATTTCATGGAAGCTGCTTTTATAGCCAATCATGGCACCCACCTGTTCCCAATTAGCCTGTTCACCTGTGGGATGTTCCACATAAGTCTTTGATGAGCATTCCTCAACTTTCTCACTCTTTTTTGACCCTTGTGCCAGCTTTTTTGAAACATGTTGCAGGCATCAAATTCCAAATGAGCTAATATTTGCAAAAAAGAACAAAGTTTCTCAGTGTGAAGATGAAATATCTTGTCTTTGCAGTCTATTCAATTGAATATAAGTTGAAAAGGATTTGTTGTATTCTCTTTTTATTTCCCACTGCTTTTGGGGTTTGTACATGAGTGTGGTGTATTCATAAAAAAATAAACAACACTTGTTGACACTGTTGACAGTAGTGGACAAAAAAGCATTAGCATTGGCATTAAATCTTCAACTGAGCGTGTTCCCTGTAACACACATTAAATATACTATGGTGGGACTTCTGACACATATTTATTTGAAGTTGTTAAAAAATAGCATAGTATGGGAATTTAAAAAGATAGAATGTTGTCAAAATAATTGCGTGTTACTCACGGCAGTTTTGCTCATCTGTGGTGCCGTTGTCATAGCAGTTATTGATACCATTGCAAACGTAATCCTTGGCAATGCAGCGGCCATTGTTGCAGGCAAACTCTGCATCGAGGTCACATGGTCTGAACAAACAGCTGCGCTCGTCGCTATTGTCGCCACAATCATCATAGTGGTCACAGCGATAGTGGTAAGGCACACATCGCCCATTGCCACAGGTAAACACTGTAGGCTCACATGTGTGAAAGGCTGAAAAGGGAATCCAAGATGTCAGAGATCTTAAAAACTTCCAAGCTTTTTGCACGCGTGCACAGGATTACCTGACAAGGCTACAAATGATGACAGGAACTGAGGGACTGCATGCAAAAATATGATTAATGTGTTAGTCTTGGAGCATGTTAATTGATTCAAGTCTAATCCAGAAAGTAGCATACACACCAAACAAGTTGAAATCAGTCTTGTCTCCTAAGAATGTCATTTGTTACAGAAAGACAGAGCTTGTTAGTCAAATTAGTAAGACAGCAGGTGAATGATTGTGAGAGCAATGCAGGGACAGCAAGGGAGAAAAAGGTTCCCTACCACAAACTCTCTCCAGCTCATCACTGCCATCTCCGCAGTCATCGTCATTATCACACTTCCACTGGGCACGAATGCAGCGGCCATTCAGGCAGGTGAACTGGCCCGCCTGGCAGCGGGTACCATTGTCAGGGATGCAGTGCTTACTGTCAGCGAGGTACCAGCCCTCTGACGGACAGTGACACTCAGCTCCATTAGGCCCTGGCGAGATTGCAAGGCATGAGCATGTTTGCCAATGATATCGGTGTGCCAAAAGCAAAAAGTGATGTTCATACCTGGCGTGCAGATGTGGCTGCAGCCGCCGTTGAACTGCTGGCAGGGACTCACACACTGAGGCTGCTTCCCGCTGGCCACAACATGAATATCCATGGGCCGGGAGGGGATGTTCTGGATCATCACCGTTTGATCGGAACCGTCGTATTTGTTGGCCCGGTAGATGCTACGTGTGTTCCAGTCGGTCCAATAGATGAACTGCTCAAACATGGCCATGGCGAAGGGATAGATGGCCGTGCTGATGACCAACTCACGATTCGATCCGGTCAGGGAGGATCTTTCAATCTTCTGTCTGGTAGCAGAGAATTCATTGTGGCAATAATAACTTTCTAATACTTGTACTTACAGCAGTAGGTATAGAGTACAGACCCTCAGAATGTTCATTGGTTCAGCAGTCAAGTACCTTAGAAGCTGATCAAAGGAAACTATGCTATATAAGTCCACAACAACAAAAAAAGCCAAAAAGAATCAAGACAGGAAGAGGAGAGACAAAGTGCATACTTCCTCCCTCCCTTCTCTTCCAGTCTGCATTTTCTTGGACCTTTTTGGTATGTAGACCCTTTCAAAAGGAACCTATTGCTGTTTAAGTAAAGGTAAGGTTTGCTTCACCATTGTGTTTGGTTTCCGAGGGTCCACTGTTTAGTAGAGTACAGCCCTGCTATTTCAGCAACCATTTGTGTGTATCTTCTCAATAATATAAAACTGGACTTTAGTGTAGTCCATGTTCAGCACTTATAGCAGTATGAATTCACCATCTACTGAAAATGAGTCAACACATAAACACTATTGTCTAAAGAGCTGGTAACGGTATCAAGATAAGTACTGTGTCTTGCCGGTCCTTTCCAAGGTTTCCCATAGTCATTCACATTGACGTCCCACTGGGTTGTGAGTTTTTCCTTGCCCTTATGTGGGCTCTGAACCGAGGATGTCGTTGTGGCTTGTGCAGCCCTTTGAGGCACTTGTGATTTAGCGCTATATGAATAAACATTGATTGATTGACGAAGTCATTTTGACCGATTCTAGTATCAAATTATTACTTTAAAAACGGTGCTAGTGCTCAAAGGCCTACTGAAATGAGATGTTCTTATTCAAACGGGGATAGCAGGTCCATTCTATCTGTCATACTTCATCATTTCGCGATATTGCCATATTTTTGCTGAAAGGATTTAGTAGAAAACATCCACGATAAAGTTCACAACTTTTGGTTGCTAATAAAAAAGCCTTGCCTGTACCGGAAGTAGCAGACGATGTGCGGGTAATGTCACGGGTTGTGGAGCTCCTCACATCTGAACATTGTTTACAATCATGGCCACCAGCAGCTGGAGCGAGTTGGACCGAGAAAGCGACAATTTTCCCATTAATTTGAGCGGGGATGAAAGATTTGTGGATGAGGAAAGTTACAGTAAAACACTAGAAAAAAAAAAAAAAAAAAGGCGACGCAGTGGGAAAGATTAAGATGTTATTACACACATTTAATAGGATAATTCTGGAAAAATCCCTTATCTGCTTATTGTGTTACTAGTGTTTTAGTGAGATTATAAAGCCACACCTGAAAGTCGGAGGGCTGCAGTGAACGCCAGTGTCTCTGAGAGAAGCCAATGGAGGAGCCAAGATCACAGCTGCTGCAGGAGGACGCTAACTCAGCACAAGTCTCCGGTAAGAGCCGACTTAATATCACAATTTTCTCATCCAAAAACTTGCTGGTTGACATGTGGTAGAGAAACATGTTTGCTGAAGCTCCACAACAGACAAAGAAAACACCGGCTGTGTTTCTGTTGCTAAAGGCAACTGCAATCCACCGCTTTCCATCAACAGCATTCTTCTTTATAGTCTCCATTATTAATTGAACAAATTGCAAAAGATTCAGCAACACAAATGTCCAAAATACTGTGTAATTATGCGATGAAAAGAGACAACTTTTAGTGGTGCTGGGCTAATATGTCCCCTCCAACCAATAACGTCACAAACACGTGTCATCATACACGTCATCATTCCGCGACGTTTTCAACAAGAAACTCCGCGGGAAATTTAAAATTGCAAATTAGTAAATTAAAGCGGCCGTATTGGCATGTGTTGCAATGTTAATATTTCATCATTGATATATAAACTATCAGACTGCGTGGTCGCTAGTAGTGGCTTTCAGTAGGCCTTTAACAGGTTGTGGTTTCAACGCTTTTTTTTGTTTTTATGGAATTTTGTGACATTCAAGTTGAACAAATTAATCATTTAAATACTTTAATCATTTAAATACATTCAAAAAAATAAAATCTACAACACATTGTCATAATCATTGCAGCAATACAGAACATGGAGAATGTGCCAAAAAGAACTTATGTGAGTCGTAAGGTTTGATACTCAAAGTTCGAAGTGTTCCTGAATGCAACATGGCTCTCCTTAAGCGCCTCGGGTGCACAATGAACAAGTGCTGTGTTGTTGTTGTTGTTGTTGTGGCAACTGACCAGGCTATTGCTGCGAGCTAACAGTATTAGGAGGGCTGTTGTCGGCATGTTAAAGTTGAAAAAGAACTTATGACTTAAGATACAAATACCATGCACTAAACATTGTGTGCAAACTATAAACGTGGGTGTGTTGCGTGTGATCTACTAAGACTGCGTGTACAATTGAAACTTATTTGAACGAGCTTTTCACTGCACATTCATGTTATCATGCTCTTTCAAACAAGCAGCACATATCTACCACTCTTTATCAGCAGTCCGGAATTCCATCCCCAACGGAAACTTGCACTTTTGTTTAGCACGCTTGCGAGTGTGCAATCCAGATGCCAGAAGATGCACATTTCCAGTAGTTTTTTTCACACCGTAGCTCTGTCAATGATGTCAATTCTAAATGAATTAAAGCTGCAAGCAGCGATGGACGGGACCGCTTAGAAGCGTTAGAAGATGGATGGATAGTAGCTACTATTAGCAAACAGATAGACTTACCAACTCGTCGTAATATCTTAACATCGACACACTCTCTCGTCGCAACTCGGCCCTGATGGTCGGCACTTATAAGTTTACAGTTAGTTGTAAAATGTTGGACGGTTGTTTTTACGATATGCAGGCAAACGACAACTTTAAAACATACCGGCTTAGCTACGGCACCTGGCAGCCATCTTGGTACAGACGATCACAGCCCCTCCCCCACGAATGTTGGTGCGTGCGCACCAGCAGCAGACGATACGGAAAATAAAACGTCTCCCTCACTGTGTCTGCGCACGGCGGCCATCTTTGAAATGGTTTTCAGCGCAACGGTTCTTTCAAGGTTGATGAAATCAAAACCGTGGCAGTAATTAAAACTCTTTCATCAACTTTTAATCAGAAGGGTTCAATCTCTCTCCTGTGATAGTTTAAAGCCGACACGACAAAAGCGATCAGAGGAGATAATGTTTGAAAAAAGGTGCCCGGCTTTTACCCAACTTTTGTTTTGAAGGGGGAATTGCAAACTTCGTGTTGATTTTTGCTAGGGGTTGTCAAATATGAAATGTAGGTCTAAGTGACACCTACATAGAGGTTTTTGTTTCATGTCTTTACGACATTCCTACTGGAAGTTACAGGCAGTTTTGTCTGTGTTTTCTTCCTAGGAGCAGTTTTGTCTGTGTTTTATTCCTAAGGGGCGCTAGAGTGCAATTTTGAGTTTTGGAAAGTTTTACAAAACTTTTGCAAGCTTTCGGTTGATTTTTGTCAGTGTATGAAATCTAGGTCTAAGTGAGACCTACATGGAGGTTTTTGTTTCATGTCTCTACGACATTCCTACTGGAAGTTACAATCAGTTGTGTCTGTGTTCTCTTCCTAGAGGGCGCTAGAGCGCAATTTTTAGTTTTGGGGTTAGGTTTTTTGATTAAATCGCAATGTTCGCCAGTCCTGATGTGTGTGTCCAATTTGGTGAGTTTTGAAGCATGTTAAAGGGGTCAATTTACAGCTCAAAGCTGCGGAATAATAAAGAAAGAATAAAACGCTAGAAATTCAATAGGGTGCTCTGTCCCAAAGGGACATTTGGTCCCTAATAAGCAAACATCACTTTAAAAAACACTAGCAGACACCAAAAACGCATCAATTCAATTTATTTCAATTAGCCACTTAATAGTATTGCTAACTAGAGAATATGTCTAATATCTCTTATTTTGGACAGTCCATTTATGTTGGCAAGCATACATTGGATGGAGCCTCTTTTCTCACACGTGTGTGGAACTGTGGCAGTCTGCATGTACTTTTCAGACAACGGGGCTCACACTTATTTAGACAATAATAGCTGTCGATTATTTTCAGAGGATAGTGTGCCTGCACTCTACTCGCATACAGGTTGCATAATGACAACTATCCAAGCACTTTGTGACCTGAATATATTCAAGTATTATTATAAGTCATAACTGGTACATGGAGAAGGTGAACACTCCTTTTTAGATATAATCAAAAGTGTGGTGTTTCTTGCTGCGCATGTCCAAAAGAAATAAACCATAACCATGACTATAGTCGTTAGCCTTGAGACGATACATTGGTTGCTGAAAATAGGAGTGTACTTACAGCAGGGAAATAGTGTGTTACAAACTGTATGTTGTCAGATCTTACAAGCTGGCATCTGCCCAATACAGCCGCTCTTCCTCATAGTCTAAGGTCAGTCCATTGGGCCACACCAGACTGCTGTTCACGATCTCTTTGCGGAAGTTCCCAGCTAAAGTAGCTCGCTCGATCTTTGCATGGGTTCCCCAGTCTGTCCAATACATGTATCTATTCAAGGAGACAGGAATCAGATCAAAAGACAAGAATCAATGAAAGAAAAATGTGCTACGTGGGTATGTCTCTCACCCCCTGCAGGGGTCCAACATGATGGCCCTTGGCCTCGACACATGGGCAATAATAGTCCTCTGAGATCCATCCACAGACATGGAGCTGATGCTCTGGTTAGCATAGTCGCTGTAGTAAATACGTTTATTTATCCAGTCATATGCAATTCCATCAGGGGCCCCGAGATCTGTCACGTCATATGAAGCGCACATAGGTCAGGAATATCACTGGGAGGCATCAGAATATCCACATTAGGTGACCACAATGAACAGAAATGAGAAGAATGTACCTGAAGCTACCACCACTGGAGCTGATGTAGGAGAAGATAGGCTGACGTAGCTGATCTTGCTTGCCCCCGCACCTGAGCTCTGGGTGAAGTAGATCCTTTGGTCAGTGAGGTCAAAATCCAGCGCCACAGATGTACGTGGCACATTGATCACAGGGAAGGGAACGCCGTGGTCTTCGGGATCCAGGCGTAAGCTTCGCACCGTGCTCTCCGTGGTGTAGATGAGATAGTCGTCCCTTGATACCTCACAGCTCTCATTATCGGCTGCAAGATTTCCAAATGCACAGGCGCATTTCTTGGAAGGGTGACCGCCATCAGTGCTTGGCAGGGCAAAGCAAAAATGGGCACAGCCTCCATTGGCCTCCAAACAGGGGTTATTGTCTACGGTGGGCTGATTGCGCTGGTCAAAAATAGTAACGTCTCTCAGCATGTTTATGTTGTCTCGAATTACAACAGGTTGTTCTGTGCTGCCAGGCTCTTTGCTGGCTTGGAAAACCTTCTTCAGGTTCCTGTCCACCCAAATGATATTCTCTTCAAACACGGATATTCCATAAGGAGTCGGATAGCGACTGCCATACCGGACTACCTCCATCTCCCCGCCATGTGGGTTGACTCTAGCAATCATATCCAAAGAGTCATCAACCCAGTAAACATATCCAGTTTCCTGGTCTAGAGCAAGACCACGTGGGGTGATAATTCCTGATGAGACGACAACAGTGCGGTTGCTTCCATCTAAGAATGCTCGCTCAATTTTGGGGTTCTGACCATAGTCAGCCCAGAATAAATATCTTTTTTTGGGGTCCACCACAAGGTGGCGTGGCATGTCCACCTGGGTCTTCAGTAGGACTCTTCGGAAATTAGTGTTCAGGCGGAGAACTTCAACATACGTCTCTGTCAGGAAGGCATTGGTGAAATAAAGGTTTCCTAGGGAAAAAATAAAGTCATCTTTGTTTACTCATTCATATGAACCAGAGCCTATCCCAGCAGACTTAGGGCAGAAACCAGAGCACACCCTGTAATGGTTACCAGCTCCTTACAGACCTTAGTATCATATACAGATGTAAAGTTATGAACATTTTCTATCGAGGTTATTGTGACCAAAATGATCACGGTTATTACTATGGCGGCAATATTCAATGTACTTATAAACACACAAAAATATTTGGACCAAATTATTATTTTTATTAGATAATTTACATAAAAGGGCAGACTGTTAAAAAACCCACAGTTTTCCATGCTGATAGTGTTTTAGTATTGTATCTGTTTTAATGGTAAGCTTTTAATGTTTGATGTATTGTTTGTACTGTTGCACTTTAAGATTTATTTAGAAAAAAACTGCTTAATAAATAAAATGTATTGTTTTTTCTGAAGGTCGTAGCGGCGTCCTACTCTGTTCAGTGGTCCTTGAACGCACCGTGAAATCCCCACCGCCCTGTAATCCACTGAGAATAGAACAATCACTTGTAGCAGCACAGCTTCTATGTTCAATGTGCACATTTGAATAGCTTAGTTACACAGACAGCAATGTCAGTTTACAGTGGGGTATGTCCTTTCTTAATACGGAAAGACGTTAATGCCTCTTGTTTTCATGTTAGCATTTAAGCTCACTATTATTGTTGTTACCATACCATCGATCCAGTTACTGCATTTGATTCTGTGCTTTCATTTCAATGATAGCCTCATCTATACGTTGATTTCCTAATCATTTTCCATAATATATTACAGTGTCTCCCTTCTCTTGAGAACATGTTTGACAAACAAAACTTGTGAATGAAGCCCCATCTTTCTAGATGCTAGTTGTAGATCAGGGGTAGGGAACCTATGGCTCGCGAGCCAGATGTGGCTCTTTTGATGACTGCATCTGGCTCTCAGATAAATCTGAGCTGAGACTGCCTTAACACAATAAGTAATGAATAATTCCACTTGTACTCACAATGTTAAAAATAACGTTCAAAATATAAAACATGCTCATGCATTTGAATCCATCCATCCTTTTCTACCGCACTTGTTCAAGAAGTTGCATTAAGGGTAAGAAGTAATTTATTTATTATTGGTTAGTGTAGGACTTGCCCTTCTGGGGGTTCTTCAGACCACCAAGCACCGACATGAGAGCCTGTTTCAGGCTAACAATATTGTTTTATTTTTCAATAAATCTCTCAGTTGCTTTACAGCAATTGTCTTTTTCTCTTTCGTTCTCGCTCGCACTCTGGCTCCAGCCCCAACCCCGTCTCTCCTCCTGGCTGCTACTTATAAGCGACAGGTGATTAGATAACAAGGCCAGCTGGGCCATTTACGCACCTGTCACTGATTTTGAGGCCGATCCTGGCAACACCCCGCTTCACTGCAGGCCCGCAGGCCACGCCCCCTCCATAGTTAGCTTCAGAATTACAATGTTATTACGAAGAATACAAGACCTATTATCCTCTAGAAATGTTGGTATTACTTAAAAATGCACGCGTTTTGTTGTGTTCAGTGATAAAAAAATATTATATGGCTCTTACAGAAATATATTTTAAAATATTTCGCTTCTTGGCTCTCTCAGCCAAAAAGGTTCCCGACCCCTGCTGTAGATGATGCAAGATAAACAATGGCTTCCACTGTCTATGGTGAACAGCATACCTGCAGCCCAGTCCACGGCAATGCCACGTATCCCATTGCGGCCAATTCCAGATGTTACTACGCTCCGCAACTCTGAACCGTCTGCCTTTATCCGCCTGATGCCATTCTGTGCTGCAACGGTGCTGCTGAAGTCACACCAGTAGATGAAGCCAGATGCTACGTGCACATCGATGTGTAAAGCATTGCGGCCTGGAGGAGCAAAATAAACTCGTTAGATGCCATTACTGTCTCTTTAAGTATAACAATGGCAATTCAGTTCATTCATTCAGTTGTATTCTTATGAAGACTGAAAACATAAATAGCCATACGTTTGATGTTTGGTAATCCCTGGAAAAAATTGGAAGGCTATTAAACATTGTTAAACATGTTTAGCGTCTATTAGTGCAGCACGATACTCTCTCAACATTGGCACAATGACTGACCTCGTCCAGCCACTGGCACCATGGCCTCTGAATGGTCTTCCCCGTCCAGACTAAATCCTTTGATAGCGGATAGCGTAGAGATGACCACATAGGATTGGTAATGTCCGCAGGTTTGGTTGTCAGCGTTGAGTCTAAAACCTGTGGTGCACGCGCATGTGAACTGACCCTTTGGCCGAGGCAGGCACAGCTGCTGGCATACAGCCGGGGCGCTGGTGCAGCCATTAGATGTGCCCGCACCGGCTAGAAAACATCACAATGAGCGGCAATTAGGCAGAATCCATGGCCACAACATGCAGAAAGAATATGGTGTCAAAATGTCTACAATTCTAACCCTAATACAGTTTAGGAACTGTAATATATCGAGATAAAGATATTTAGCATTTTACTCACTCTCTCGATAATGGACTTTTAGAACCCTGAGCCCAGACAGGTTGTCTCGTAGCACAACCCGGTCAGCCCCTGTGGACTTGTCCACACGCTCTATGACCTCAAAGTCGCGGTCAGTGAAGTAGAGGAAGTTTTTATAGACTGCAACACTGCAGGGATGAGCCAGACCTGACACGATGGTGACGCGGTTGGTCCCATCGGCATCGCCGCGTTCAATCTGTGGACATTGAGTAAGAGTTTTTGCACATGGAGCCGTCACAAGAAGAGGCGGCGAAAACCAACCATTCCGGTGCTTGTGACAGCCCAGTAAAGCTTGTCCTCTTCGATGTCCACTGTGAGGAACTCGACGTGATCCAGGTTATTAGTGAATAGGGTAACAGGGTTCATGCCATCCATGTCTGCAGAGGCCACTTTGGCAGGCATGCCGCTCTCCGTCCCTTGGTCGGTCCAGTACAGTTTGCTTGAAAGCACAGGTGGAAGGTCCGTCTGTGAGTTTACCTTGCGTGTAATTGGCCCTTCAATAAATATATACACAAACTGAAAGGGTAAAGGTGATGATGTGGTCAGTGGTGTGCCGTCAGGACCAGCAAGACCTTCTCTGCTGAACGACCGTAACCACAAATCATTATCATAATTAAAGACAGAAGTCATTTTTAATTGACTTTCCCTAAATATCTAAAAGTATTCATATTCTCTTCATGTGATATTATGTTCCTACCAGTGCTGTTGTTTTTATGTTATAGAGTTTTTATTCAGCGAGCTTATGTTGTACCAAATCTGCCTGGCGCCTTCGGACTCAACAACGCAGGCGTCGATGAACGCACACAAACTTGTGACAGACAGTTGCGATAGCCAAACTAATAACGACTTGTTGTCAGTAAGGCCTTCTAGATGGCCTAAGGCAGATATAGATAGTGATGTTATGCACTATGTAACATAAGAACTCCATTACCCAGCATGCCACAGTAGTGCAGAGCATGCAGTAGCCCCGTTTAGGTTGTTGAATGTAGACATGCCGGCAGTGGGATGTTTTTGATGAGTACGCTTTGGAGTAAACTTTAAGAAGTAAGCCGACACGTCTCGTCTTCATCTTTAATGATTAGACAAGACAAGACAAAAATTTGCAAGGCCATTTTCAAGAAGGATATTTCAAGAGAAACTACATCTTGTGAGACCATGTCGGCTAACCTCGGAAGCTAGCTCAGCTGTCCCGGCGATGAAATGTGAGTTCACAGATTTTATCTCTTTATTTTTTCACATTTAATTTGTTTTTGCAATTTTAATTTTGAAAGTACCACATAAGATATGTTTTAATTGCTGATGCGGGTTTATTGTTTTTTAAATGTGCCAGAAAATAACCTGTCTTGTACAATGGCCAGTAGTGCGTAAATGTGTTCCTGCATAGTTTTCATGCAGCAATAGTCATGTGGTGACATCAGTGATGCTATTTGCAGAGGTCATCATAGAAGTGGAACATCACTGAAGGCCTAGGTGGGAAACGCCGGCCCCGCCACTTAATGCGGACATGCTTATATTTGTACAAATCATCGTGACCGAAAAAGAGTTGGAAGAAGCGTAGCTTACCCTACCTCTTCGCCGTGTTTTAGCAGTTTCTGATGCGGTTTACTTTCTGGGTTACCATGATTTAGGTAAAGCCGGGTGGATTACAGCACTTACCCACGGGCAGGGTCCACAGCAATGCCAACAGGACTACCAGCTCCATTTGGAGAGCCATTGTTTGTGATGAGAGTTTTGCGGTACTGTACCTCCCCTGTAACCCCCAAAACCTGCCCAAGCACAAACAGATCACATTATTGTTTCAATGCGTTTTGCCACTGTTTTATTCAATAATATCAATGGAAGAAATACCACCATTTTGCAATCTTACCTCAATTGATTGTGTTGTCGGGGTGGTGTAGTACAGGTTTTCTGTTATCCAGTCCAGCGCCAAGCCTACAGGAGAGCCCAGGACGGCTGCAGGGGCAAACTCAGTCCTATTGGTACCGTCTGACTTTACTCTGTGGATCTCACCCTGTTAGGACAAAAACACACTGATCTGATTGACACAGTCAGAGAAATATCATTTCAAAAAGGAGAAGGCAAAATATTAGAACCAGTTCTCGGTACAGTATCATACCATGAAATAAAATGTTTTTTACCCAGTTTTTGTATGCCATCTTGATTATTCTATCACCAAAACAAACTAGTCCATCTGCCCTAAGGATCATTCCATGGAATCAAGCACCTAAATAAAAAAAGACTTGCGGGGCTCAGTCTGCTTTTTTTTTTTTGCACACACCATGGGGCCAAAGAGAGTTGTAAGTGAAAGCGTTTTGATAAAGAAGGTGAGAAAAACTATTGAATTGAAGAAAAAAACTTGTGGCAAAGTAGGAAGATACTTGCCCCTCACCATGGGACGGATTTGCTTCGGTTTTGGTTTGACCGTTTGGGAGAAGTTACTAACAAAAACCGAGGTACATCTTGTACATGGACTAGTATATATTCAGTATTTGACCAAAATCTTATACTCTGGGCTTTGCTTTGAAGATCAATAAAGTGTCCAGGTGTACTAACAGTACAGAGTAGCTTCTTGGTGTACTTTGACTAAAACAGCACAATATATTATTATGGCTCTTTTCCAACTGTACTGTAAAAACGGACTTACTGGGTGTTCCACCCAGTAAATGGTCTGTTCAGTGTCATCGAAGTCAACGTCGTAGCCGTTCTGAAGCCCGGCCAAAGGCACCATGGCGCTGTTGCTTCTGTCTTCTGGATTCAAGGAAATGCCGT
Source organism: Nerophis ophidion (assembly GCF_033978795.1). Classification (NCBI taxonomy): domain Eukaryota; kingdom Metazoa; phylum Chordata; class Actinopteri; order Syngnathiformes; family Syngnathidae; genus Nerophis; species Nerophis ophidion. Next base: position 43,748,422 of record NC_084629.1, on the reverse strand, counting down.
AGATGATGCTGTCTCTCACCACCACCAAGAAAGGCTCCTCAACTACAAGTAGAAAGGACATTGCATTACAAATCAGATTGTATAATCCAAACAAAATGTTCAGAATTATTGACTGCATTGTAATTATGTTGTACGAGTGCCATCTTCTACTGATGAGTGAACGTTTGCTGCAGGATCTGATTTGCTTTGTCACCCGAGATTACAATCATTCATTGGTTGAGGAGCAATTTCATTCTTGTATAATCATTGGCCTGTGGTGGCTTTCATGTGCTGAAACCTGAGATGGAGACACTTCTTGGGCTCCTAACAACAGGCTCCTTGTCTTCTTAAGACTTTGAAAAGCACCTCAATATCATTCCGTACACTTTTTTCAATGGAGCTATAGCTGGCAGCGAGATCTGAACAAGAGATGAGGAGACTTTTAGATTTTAAAAAGGGGAGAGAAAAATTACCATACAAAACATTTGAATAACATTTTTAATTTAAATGAAATTAGATATTAGAACAGGCCTGGGCAAATTATGGCCTGGGGGCCACATGCGGCCCGTTGATCTTTTCAATCTGGCCCGCCGGATGTTCCCAAATCATTATTTTAGATGTTTAAGATGTAAAGTGTAGCTGCCATTATGATGTGCACTCATCTTTTCTAATCACCCTAAGTCTTCAACTATACTAAGTCTTTCCAAGCTTGGAATCTGTCATACAGTATATCAATCAATCAATCAATGTAAGGGCAAGGAAAACTCACACCCAGTGGGCAGGGAGAATTCACACCCAGTGGGACGCCTTGTCCTTGTAACTGAATCAGGTTTCTTGCGACAGTTACATTCCATGTAACTTAATGTAACTGTCGCAAGAAACCTGATTGCCCTCTCAACGGGGGGTGCTTACAGACATCAGTCGTTTACCAAGCAAAGGTAATACGCAAGGACATTAACACATCCAACACGTACGTAGGATTAACCGAAAGAGCGTTCAAAACAAGATGGATTAATCACAAGGCCTCCTTTAGAAACCAGACTTTGCGGAATTCTACAGAACTCAGCAAGCACATTTGGAACCTCAAAGACAATAATGTTGAATATTCAATAACATGGCAAATTCTTGCATCCAGCACACCTTACAACAGTGGTAATAAAAGATGCAACCTATGCTTAAAAGAGAAACTGTTTATTATATATCATCCAGATCTGTCATCCCTCAACAAGCGCAGTGAAATCATTTCAACATGCCGCCACAGACGGAAACACCTCCTAGGTAACACATGAGCCAATCACCACGCCCCTACGCCTGCCTGTACCCACCCACTCTGTGCCCTATATAAACCATTGTATATGAATGCTTCCATTCAAATCTCCTGATGATTGAGGGAACCCCTCATGAAACACTTCTGTAGAGATGAAGTAGTCTTGTGATTTTTCCCACACATACATACATACATACATATATATATATATATATATATATATATATATATATATATATATATATATACATATATATATATATTTATATATATATATATTAGGGTCTGTGTATGAAATAAGCAGTGGAAGTTATAAAGGGGACACTATTTAATTTTGACATAGAAGAGGCTGAAGGAGGATCTTGGTACCAGTACCAGATAATAACGTGATGTACAGTACATAGATAATTAGTTGAAGTGAGCCAGCAAACATACTTCTGGTGCAGGACACTTGGTCCACTGCCAGCGTCCACCCCGAGGGACATGCACAAGAGTAAAACAATGGTCCAACAGCAGAGAGCAGGCAGATGTGAGTGCATGGCTTCTGGAAGCAGTGATTGGTTCCTACAAATGAAGAGCACATCAGTGTGAGGAGAAAATCAAGTGAATCCAAAATGACTTTTTAGTGGACACCAAGTAGACCTCATTAGAAATATAGAAAGCAGGTTTTGATCCTTACAAAATACTGCCGAACTCATTTGTCCTGCTAACAGAGGTTCTAATGCTCCACCATACCTGCTGGCTGCCGGGCAGGGTGTACAGTCACCACACCCATTGGCTGAGGGATGTTGACCAGCACCACTGTCTGGTTCTCCCCATGCCACTTATGGGCTCGCATCACGCGGTTGATGTATCTGTCCGTCCAATAGACAAAATCCTCAAAAATGGTAATGGCGTGGGGATGTTGCAGAGCCTTTCCCAAAGAGAAGCAAAGGAAGCAGAAACACAGTCTTACACATGCAAGAATGTGGAATCCACAAAGGTATTGGCCCACATTACATCTTATTTGGATTCCATAGTTATTCATATGTACTTGGTCCACCCTTTGCAGCAGTAACATCTTATTGTACACTGATTCAATTTTGAAGGCCTGATCTACTAAAGGTTTGTGTGTATTTAAGAAAAAAAAGGTTCAAACACAAAGCTGATCTTTAAGATCATGCGCAGAAGATTGTGTTTTGTAAATGAGCAAAATCAAGGGTGCAATCCCTTTAGCACATGTCTTCATGTATAAGTGGAACATATGCTGATTATCAGAACGCCCACAATACTGGCTATATTATTTCTTTAGTCTTCACAATGTGATTTATCAAACATCAAATGGTTTTGTGACTGCAATTAAGATCTTTGTGTAAACTGGCACAGTTACGCACAAATAGATGTGCCAAAGGAGGCAATTGTGCTCCAAGACCGCAGATGTGGGGTCCAAGGTTTCTCATTGTTATTCCATTAGGTTGAGTTTTTCCTTGCCCTGATGTGGGATCTGAGCAGAGGATGTCGTTGTGGCTTGTGCAGCCCTTTGAGACACTCGTGACCTAGGGCTATTTAAGTCAACATTGATTGATTGATTGATTGATTGATTGATTGATTGATTGATTGATTGATTGATGACTACGTGTGTGTTTCAACATTTTTTCCCCCAGTCATATTTTCTATTTAGAAATATTGTTTTATAATTTTATAGCTGGTGGATGACTTTTGAAGCTCATCCGAAAAATGTAATTGATTTGTTTTGGTTTCAGCTACGGGGCAGCACGGTGGTAGAGGGGTTAGTGCGTCTGCCTCACAATACGAAGGTCCTGAGTAGTCCTCGAGATCTTTCTGTGTGGAGTTTACATGTTCTCCCGTGACTGCGTGGGTTCTACTCCAGCTTCCTCCCACCTCCAAAGACATGCACGTGGGGATAGGCCCCTCCCACCTCCAAAGACATGCACCTGGGGATAGGCCCCTCCCACCCCCAAAGACATTCACCTGGGGATAGGCCCCTCCCACCTCCAAAGACATTCACCTGGGGATAGGCCCCTCCCACCCCCAAAGACATTCACCTGGGGATAGGCCCCTCCCACCCCCAAAGACATTCACCTGGGGATAGGCCCCTCCCACCTCCAAAGACATGCACCTGGAGATAGGCCCCTCCCACCTCCAAAGACATGCACCTGGGGATAGGTTGATTGGCAACACTAAATGGTCCCTAGTGTGTGAATGTTGTCTATCTGTGTTGGCCCTGCGATGAGGTGGCGACTTGTCCAGGGTGTACACCTCCTTTCGCCCAAATGCAGCTGAGATAGGCTCTAGCGACCCCAAAAGGGAAAAGCGGTAGAAAATGGATGGATGTATTCAAGATTAACGACAAGATTTTTTCATGAATTTGAAAACACGAGTGTTTGTTGTACCACCAAAAGTTCAACTTAGTAGTGAATAAACCACAAGTTAAATAATAATAAAATAATAATAGCAAAAACAGTTAAAATAACAATAGCAATATAAAAAAAAAATACAATTCAGTTTTTGCGTTTTAATTTTTTTTAAATAGTTTTTTCACCTTTTACACTTATTTTACCTTCATAGAGTCAAATACAGTTTTATAAAATAATGGTTATTTAAATGCAGAAATCCTCACAATGTTTGGTGCCATACACCGTTGGACAATTTTGACCAGCATTTTAGGTCAAAGCATGATAATTGTGTAAATGTATCAATAGTGCTTTAAGTACATTATGCTTGTGTGAGGTACTTTCTAAAAATCCTGTATTTTGTGAGTCATTTTGTCAAAGCGGTTGTGGCTTACTGTGCTATTATTGTGAAGGAGGAAAGTGTGTTGTTCACTTCAGGCTGTGAAAAAAAGAGAGCGCCTCTCAAGATGCGACCGCTGTTCTGTTTGCACATTAATGTTACATCGATGATGTCGTTCACAACAACACAAGAAGATGCCATGTGTTGTGGATATATGGATTGTTCTTGCTAGCTTTAGCTTCATAGTTAAGTCGCTGTTTCAAGGTTTGGCATTGACATTGTTCATTTAGGGCAGGGCGACTGAGTGTGTCGTGGATGAATTAAAGCTAGCAGACACATTCTTGTCCTTCTCCTCCCAATAATGTTATTTACTTACATTCATGGCATTTTCCTTGATATTCTGCGATTAACAGCAGGTTTTTTTAATTGGACTATCATGTGACTCTGTCCGCGGTTACGTAAACGTGGAAATCATATGGCCTTAGTTTTTTGTTGTTGAGTTGGGTGACTATTGATTAGTGTACTAATGCTGTGTCACATAAAAAGTAACAACAGTTGGGTGACTATTGATTAGCATACTAATGCTGTGTCACATAAAAAGTAACAACCTTGTTGAGATCTCAATTTTCTAGTAGACGTGGTCATTTTTCACTCATACAAATACAAATACGGTGTTAGCTTTCACTGTTATGCTGATGACACCCAACTCTACATGCCCCTAAAGCTGACCAACACGCCGGATTGTAGTCTTAATCCGGAATCCTTTGAACGCAGATTTCTTGCCGGGACATATGGTACAATACAATCGGCAAGATAAGATGGAGCTATACCGTGTAGTATTTTATACGTAAGTAGTAAAACCTTAAAGTCACATCTTAAGTGCACAGGAAGCCAGTGCAGGTGAGCCAGTACAGGTATATATGTATGTATATATGTATATAAAGGTATATACAGTATAGGTATATATGTATGTATATATGTATATAAAGGTATATACAGTACAGGCGTAATGTGATCAAACTTTCTTGTTCTTGTCAAAAGTCTAGCAGCCGCATTTTGTACCAACTGTAATCTTTTAATGCTAGACATGGGGAGACCCGAAAATAATACGTTACAGTAATCGAGACGAGACGTAACAAACGCATGGATAATGATCTCAGCGTCTTTATTGGACAGAATGGAGCGAATTTTAGCGATGTTACGGAGATGAAAGAAGGCCGTTTTAGTAACGCTTTTAATGTGTGCCTCAAAGGAGAGAGTTGGGTCGAAGATAATACCCAGATTCTTTACCGTGTCGCCTTGTTTAATTGTTTGGTTGTCAAATGTTAGAGTTGTATTATTAAATAGAGTTCGGTGTCTAGCAGGACCGATAATCAGCATTTCCGTTTTTTTGGCGTTGAGTTGCAAAAAGTTAGCGGGAGGGGGTCCGGTCCGATCCGGTGGCCATGTACTGCTTGCCTGTGTATCGGCTGGGGACATCTCTGCGCTGCTGGTCCGCCTACGCTTGGGATGGTTTCCTGCTGGCTCCGCTGTGAACGGGACTCTCGCTGCTGTGTCTTGGATCCTCTTTGGACTGGACTCTCGCGACTGTGTTGTATCCATTGTGGATTGAACTTTCACAGTATCATGTTAGACCCGCTCGACATCCATTGCTTTCCTCCTCTCTAAGGTTCTCATAGTCATCATTGTCACCGACGTCCCACTGGGTCATTATTGTCACCGATGTCCCACTGGGTGTGAGTTTTCCTTGCCCTTATGTGGGCCTACCGAGGATGTCGTGGTGGTTTGTGCAGCCCTTTGAGACACTAGTGATTTAGGGCTATATAAGTAAACATTGATTGATTGATCATTCGCTCCTCATCCGTTTCACTGTCACCAGCTCAGGAATCAAGTCTTATTGTTTCTTTTTTATTATTATATTTTAATAATCGAAATCGAAACCAAAATTCGCTTACTTGTCAAGCCCTACCCAAGTATTCAATGAAAACAAAATGTTTTATTTCGCAAGTATATGTATTACTTTTGGCCAGTGTAACATAACACAGTGTGAACAAAAGATGGAGCCCGCATACACGATCACTCTGAGGTGCGTTTTAGACAACAGTGGCTGTGTAAGGATATTAAATGTACACTGCTGTACAAGCTGTACACTGACAACTCAAAGTTAAACACAAGTTATATCTCCATATTATAAAATGGTTGCAGATATGTGAGGCGTGTACTCACTTTTGTGAAATACCGTATGTCGAGTATTTCTTTTTGTGTCATCCACTCACCAGGTCACTTGCCAGAACTTGCTTCCTGTTCTCTCCATTATAATCGCAGTAGTCAATGAAGTCCAAATAGGCATCAGCAAAGTACAATAATTTGTTGGGATAGTCTATAGTAAGACCATTGGGCCAGTACAGTTTGTTGCTTAAGATAGTGGTTCTCAGCTTTCCATCCATGCTTGCTCTCTCAATGCGGGGGTTCCTCCCCCAATCCGTCCAAAACATCAGGTGTGTACTGCAAGACAAAATGTTTAGCACCAAAGGGCTAACGACGGACAGAGATGATACCATGTACTAATGCGCTGACCTGTCTCTTGGGTCCAGCACCAGGCCTCGAGGGTTTGTGACATTCTCGCTGACCAACACGCTCCGGTGAGTACTGTCAAGGCTGGAAACCTCAATTGTCTCCAGAACATAGTCACTCCAGTAGAGGTTGCGGCCCACCCAGTCCACTGCAAGGCTCTCTGTCACTGTCACCCCACTGTCAAAGACCTGTCCACAAATGTCTTCACTTGAAGTCAACTTGATTACAAGGGAATTCCTTTTTTTCTGACTGGGTCAAACTCACCACAGTTCGATCGCTGCCATTTTTGTAAGCACTCCAGATCCTGTCCTGGCTGGTGTCAGACCAGTACACGCGGTCTGTGACAGAGTCAAAGTCAAGGGCCACGATGTTGCGTCCATCCCGGACCAGCGGATGCACCGCGTTGGGCTGAGTGCTGATGTCATCTTGCACGATCTGATTCCGACTGGCTACCAACAAGAAGGCCTGACGAGAATCTGTTCACAAACATGGAATACCTTCTCATGTCTATTCTCATGCTGATGGAAGCCCTTGTTGGCTTGTGCTTGTCAACTTAACCTCTGACAGGGCAGGTAAATAGACCCTTCTCAAATGGTCATCCCTGGGGAATTCAGTTTGCACAAATAATGAGTACTATTGTACTGCGATTCCTTTCAACAGGTTATCTGTGTGAAGGAGGCACGCTCCCCATAAACGGTCCTCTGTTTGTCTTAATTACCCCAGTGGTTGACATATATGTTATTTATCTTATCTAAAGGAATCCGAGCAGCAACGGGAGACAAGCGGCTCCAAAGGGGAAAAGTGCCCTTTTAATTATAGCTCAGTCTTGTAAACCCTAGGCTTTAGAAAAAAGGATAGTAACTTTAGGTATATGCTTCATCACCTGAGGCCTTGCAGGTCCGCAGGTCCACTTCCAGAGTGTAACCATCTTGGCAGTGACAGCGGAAAGAGCCTCTCTCGTTAACGCAATGCTGGCTACATAACCCAGGAGTGTGACATTCGTCAACATCCTCACATGTTTTAGAGTCATTACTCAGTTGATAGCCAACGGGGCAAGTGCACTGGGCACCAAAGGGCCCTTGGATACAACCGTGGGTGCAGCCAGCATTGTTGTCTGAGCAGCTCTCCTGATCTGAGTAGGAAAAATGAGAACGAGCCAATCAAAAGACAAGACTATAATCCACAATACATGCATTCCAAAATAAAGACACGTATGATCAATACCAGTTAAGGCATTTTGTTAAGAAGATATTCTACATTTAAAACAATGAAAGGCCAAAAAAGTTACTGCTCATTGCATTTAAATAAGCCTTGGTAAGATAGTTTCTGTAGTGTTAATGAATGTTTCAGATGATGACACAGTATTTCATCTTAATTAATGTCATTTCTACCATGAAGGCATACACTGCGCTTACATTGGCATTGGTATAAAATGGTTGTCAAACTCACTGATGTTTTATGAACGGTTTGGGGCGGCAAAGTGTATCGACTGAATATTTTAAACTGTTCTAGATTGCATCAGATGTGCAACGAAATCAGAAAGCTTGTGGAGGGAAAAGTTGTCACATGGTCTAATGAGTCTAAACTTGACATTGTTTCAGAGTTAGAAGTCCAAAGGATAGACACATTGGATTATGAAGCAACGGAATAAAGGTTATGTGATCTACTGTAATGATGTTCCAGAGTAATGGGTTCTTAAGACTGGCTAAGGGATATAAAGTTTGGACTGTAGTAATAGAAAAATGGTTATGTGGTCTCATAATTCTAGATGTTGCACTGTTCTAGAGTGATGGTTGTAATGAGCTCTGAAACGATGGAAAAATGACATTGTCCCAGATTGAGGAAGGGTTAAAAAGGCAACTAGATGGAGTGATGAAGTGGTTTTCTCAGGTTATATTCTACTTGTGGGGACTGTGTTTGGATGGTCAGCTTTAATGAGGTTATGTGCCCCAAAAAGGAAAACCCAAATATTCATTTTCTATAGCGCTTATTATCATTAGGGTAATGGGTAAGCTGGAGCCCATGTGGCGTACATCCCAGACTGGCCACCAGCCAACTGCACCCATAGACCAACAAGCAGTCACACTCGCAGTATTGACCATTTTACACCATTCAATTAAGCTAACTTGCACTTTTTTGGAAGGTGGGAAAGAGCCAGAGTACTCGGAGAAATCTCCCGCACACATAGAGGGAGAACATGCAAACTCCACATAAATATGCCTGACTGTGCACGCTAAACATTAGACTAACCCCAGATTCATTTATTCATTGATAGCGTGTAGCCTTTTCATTATAGGGAACAGCTAAATAAAGCATGGCCAAATAACTATGTGTTACTTTCTGGGGGTTTGTGAAGAGCACTTAGAAAAATGTGTTAAAATGTTAAATCTGTCAAATCATATTCTGCAGTATTTCTACCAAGTTATAGACTTGTGGTTCCTACCTGGCAAAGGCTCATCTGAAAGTTGTGAGAAAAGCAAAAAAAAATGAAAATCACAAATCATTTTCAGGTTAACAAAAAGTCCAATCACAAACATGCATGATTTGAACGCAAGGCAAAGACAGATGAACAACAGCATGGACGTGAAGGAAGTCTTACTGCAGAGTGGAGACTCGTCTGCACCGTTGGGACAGTCGGGAGTGTCATCACACACGCTGGTGAGGTTGATGCACACACTAAGTCCAGGACACTGCCACTGCCAGCCCCGGCATCGAAAGGGCGGCGTGGGACAGTTTCGCTCATCGCTCATGTCCCTGCAGTCGTTGTCGCCATCGCACAGCCAGCTGAGCAGCACACAGTTGCCGTTGTCACAACGGTAGAGCGTGGAGGGGCAGGTACGAGGCGGGCAGGCTTGGTGCTCGTCACTGCCGTCCTGACAGTCGGCATGTCCGTCACACTCCCAGGTGGAAGGCACACAGCTGCCGTCCGACTGGCACTGGAACTCGCTCTCGTGATGGCACATGCCGGGAGGCCTCGTTGCTGAGAAATATGCACAAACAGCATTCAATGTAGTACTCTGGCACAATCTAATACAAGACATGCAATGCATCAGAAGTCCTTGACAAAGATAATTGGTTTATGCAAAGTTATAAAGTGGTCAGTCCATAAGCATTTAGTCTAAGGCAAGGGTCGGCGACCTCCGGCTCTTTGATCACCCGGTTGTGGCTCAGCTACATATTTGCCGACCCCCCAAATTATTCCAAGAGGTTTCCAGATATAAGTGCCTCTCCCAGGAATCACCCGGGGCTAACATTATCCGATTTTCACTCGGACTACAATATCGAGGGCGTCCCTGCGTGACTGCAATGCATACTTGCTCAACAGCCATACAGGTTACACTGAAGGTTGTAATATAAACAACTTTAACACTCTTACTAATATGTGCCACACTGTAAATCCACACTAAACAAGAATGACAAACACATTTCGGGAGAACATCCGCTCTATAACACAACATAACCACAACAGAACAAATAACAAGAATCCCATGCATCCCTAACTCTTCTGGGCTACATTATACACCCCCGCTAGCACCAAACCCCGCCCACCTCAACCGACGCACGGGGGGAGGTGGATTTGGTGCTAGCGGGGATGTATAATGTAGCCTGGAAGAGTTAGGGACGCAAGGGATTCTGGGTATTTGTTCTGTTGTGTTTATGTTGTGTTACAGAGCGGATGTTCTCCCAAAATGTGTTTGTCATTCTTGTTTGGTGTGGGTTCACAGTGTGGCGCATATTAGTAAAAGTGTTAAAGTTGTTTATATCACAACCCTCAGTGTGACCTGTACGGCTGTTGAACAAGTATGCCTTGCAGTCGATTACGTGTGTCTACAGATGCCACTTTGAAAATGTGACGGGGGTTAGTAAGCTGTTGTACATGTCGTAGAGAGCTCTAATGGCAGTGCCTTCATAGTACTCCCTTATCATTGTTACCTGGGCAAAGACTAATAGACAAACGCGAGTATGGTTGCTCAGAAATACGGGAGTTTCTTGGAAAATTAGGGGGGGTTGGAAAGTGTGATGCTGTCACGCAGCATTCATATAAAACTCGCGGGCCGCACCATTACATTTTCATATTAAGGTGTGGCCGCATGTCTTCGACCCCTGGTTTATATATAGCACAAAGCAATAAAAAAACTCCATATGCAGTGTTATTTCATTTAAAATTTCTAAAGAGTTTTGTAGCTTCCATTATTTTCTTTATTTTGTGAAACAGGTGGAAATGGCTCTTTGAGTGGTAAAGGTTGCCGACTTCTGTTCTAAGGCAATATAGACCTCTATTCTCAAAAAGTGTGTCAACAGGAATCATTTTCATAAAGCTCTTGTATTTGAATCCAGCAGGCATGGAGCAGACCTCCAGAAGTGTAAGGATGGCTTCACTACTTACGGCAGCCTTGCTCATCCGAGCGGTCGGTGCAGTCAAAGACACCATCACAGCGGTAGAAGGAGTTGATGCACTGGTGACCTCGGGTGCACTTGAACTGGCTTGCAGTGCAGTTGTAGACTGTAAAATCCAGATGAGCAGGGTAAATCTCACTCCTTTGTGTTCTATATATGCTGACAGATGTTGGTGTGCAAACGTCGGAAAGCGTTCATTAAACAAAGCAAATATTTGGTGCATCTTACAGGAGACTTTAGTTGTTTGGCCAACATTTTTTATGATCACGGGGAGGAAAACATCATTGCTAATAGAAAGACGGAAATAAAGCTACACTTTTCTTCAAAGGGGACCTATGATGATTTTATTCTCCAATTAAAGCACTTCCTTGCGGTCTAGCCATTTGCTTTGGTGTAAGTTTTGCATATATTTTGATCCACAGTCACAGTTATTATCTACCAGCACTTATGTCTGCAAGATGTTGGTTTGCGGAGGCGATCCCAGACCTCCCAGTGGGGACCACTACAGTAGTTCAGTCTTATAGGCCTTCTGGGAGTATTGGGGCAGGATTACTGGCGAGCTGCATCAGACAGTGAAACTAAAGTTGGTCACTGAAGTTGCTGCTCCTTCTCAACTTTTGTGTTAGTCATGTTTCTCTATTTTGTTCTTCTGAGTGGCACTTTCAGCTGTGCAAGCTCGAAGAGGCACAACGCTGATTGAACATTTATTACGTAGTGACGAGCCTGACTTTGAACGAGATGGTCGCTCACACAACCAGACACACATTCACTGCCATACGCAGGATCACGGTCAATAAAGGCAGATTGCACCGAGCATCATTGCTTACCTACTGTTTATGACTGCGCTAACTTCTAACAGACATTTCCGCCATGTTTGATCAAGGTAAAAATGCTGAACACCATGATCAAACTAAAGTTAGTTACGAACATATAATGGAAGAATATATTTTACAGTATTTATGTTATGGACATGGGTAGGCGGGAGGGTACAAAACAAGAAGGAATAAATAGAAGTTCCTCGGGCAGCGGCCTGAGTTATGTGAGGGGACACAACACAGTAAGTCCAAGGATGCCCACATAAGTACAGCTGTCAATCTGTGAGGTCACTGATTTCAACAAATACTCTGCAGGCATGCAAAACTGTATGGAAGCTCACGCCCAATGGCTTGAACCTTATGCTTCAACACTTTGACATTGTTGAACATGAGTATCCAACATTGTAACAACTTTTATAAGTCATTAAAGACACAATTCATCTTGAAGCGTTTTTGTCTTGGTCAGATGTGTGAGACCACAATGTTACTTACTGCATCCTTGCTCATCTGCCCCATCCACACAGTCTCTATCGCCATCGCAGATATAGTTGGGTGCGATGCAGCGTTGGTCTGGACACTGAAACTGGTCTGGAAGGCATGTGGAACTCAGATCTGTGGACACATTTAGACCATGTTGTATTGGCTGGAGGACAATTCAATGTCTAGACCTTGGATTACAAATACTGTGTTTAAATATTCAATTCACAAAACAGGCTAAAACCAATACTATGTGCAATTGTATTGAAATAAAAAACTGCCCGTATGTCAGCTTTGTGGTAAAACATTTCAACTTTTTTCATTCCATTACGCCTCTTTGTTCTTTTGTTTTCAGACTGTGCCATGGCCCAAAAAAAGATGAGGTGCGCCAAAAGGCCTCAAGACTGCACATTGGACACTCCTGGTCTGGACCATGCATTTTTTTACTAGTGAGGCAACGTTAAAGGAGGTGCAGCAGCTTGAGAAAAATAAAGACAACATATTTTCATACCTGCTAATAGGGGTGTAATGGTATGTGTATTTGTATTGAACCGTTTCAGTACGGGGGTTTCAGTTCGGTTTGAAGGTGTACCGAATGAGTTTGTAAGCTAAAAAGCTGCTCTGCTTTCTGCCTCTGTCTCAGCACCCAGCATTGTCCCACCCACACAACCATCTGATTGGTTACATACAAAGCCAATCAGCAATGCGTATTCAGAGCGCATGTAGTCAATGCTTCAACGTCGAGCAGATAGGTGTTTAGCAGGTGAGCAGCGGACATCGTACTCTCCCCAAATTATAAAAAACACCTCCCAGTCACAACTACTACTAACATCACATTATGAGCCCGTTGACCTTCTAGAAACTTAAACTGCAGCTCAGTTCGCTCGCAGTTCTGGCTTGAGGTGAAGGCTAATTAGCTTTTAGTGTAACGTTAGCTCATTTTGCTGTGTGTGTGTGTGTGTGTGTGTGTGTGTGTGTGTGTGCGTGCGTGTCTGTTATTTCACTGAACTCCATGGTGTTCAGGGATAGTCTCTCCTATTGCTATTGTATTATTTTTTCAGAAATAGTTACATGAATCATTAGTAATGTAGCAGCCTAGTTTTGAAAGGCAGGGTCCCTGCTATCACATGTTGACAAAAATATAACATTTACATAATAAAAATTTACTACAGGCTTCCCAAATGCTGTAATAAATTAAGCATGATGAGTTGAGATGAAACTGTTTAATGTTGCACTTTTTATATGTAGAAGCAAGGTTTTGTCATTTTATTTAATCAAAGCAACAAGTTGAGGCAGTTTAATGTGGATTAACGTGGGCAGAATTATTATAGTGTTCCCAATGTTAAAAGGATTAAGAAATTGTTAACAAATTTGGTAAATAAATAACCCAAAAAATCATATTTGGTTGTTTTCTTACTGTACCGAAAATTAACCGAACCGTGTCCTCTAAACCGAGGTACGTACCAAACCAAAATTTTTGTGTACCGTTACACCCTTACCTGCTAAGCTAACTTCAGTTATGTCAGTGGCACACTTTTTAGATTTTGACTTCCGAAAGTGAGAATGCAAACTGAGCCTGAGGCATATCTGTCAAGATTTGCGTTTTAAAATATGGGAAGTCTCTCGGGAAAATGGATAAACATGTTCATCACAAATTGCTGTTAAATCAATAAACAACAAAATAAAAAGCCTTAACATCACAAGCAGGCCATTTACTCTGACACATCTTAGCAGTTACTCAAGGCCACCCATAAATATTGTGAAACCCTTCCCAAAAATAGCAATTCTGGGTTTTTCCACAAAGGTTATAGTTGAGACATTTTTCAAGTTGGTTGATGTCATTTCTTCCTCAATGTTACAGAAAGTTTTAGGAAGTGTGAGCAACTACCTGCTCTTATTTTGATAGTAAGTTCCCTGTTTGTCAAAAGTTTGGATTTTTGGCAGAAATTTTTTGTTGTTGTTGTCTTTATGTCAATTAATTTCTGTCACATTGTTGATTTGATTAAATCAAAAATGAATTTGTTATCTAAGTTTTCCAAGACAAGTAAAATAAACAAAGCCAACATCTCTGCTTTGTGTTCTGATTAATATTCTGTTTTTACTTTGTGTCTGGTCCTAATTGTCCTTCAAAATGTGTTTTGGGATAAGCTGTGGGCCAATAAAAAACAAAAACAACTACAGAGTGCTTAGAAAGAAAAACATACAAGAACTTTAATCCCAGTGTCAATGGAGCACTTGTTTAAGATGGAGGAATACTTTTTTAAGTTTGAAGAACATAAATAGATTAAATATGATTCTTTGCAGGAACATCTTATAATTGTGAGGGTTGTGTATCAATCTACAGTACAGACCAAAACTTTGGATACACCTTCTCATTTCTTTATTTTCATGACTGTTTACATTGTGGTTTGTCACATCAAAAATATGAATGAACACATGTGGAGTTACGTTTTGCAGAGGACGTTTGTGTTTTCAAGAGCAGGCTTAAGACTCAACTTCTTAATTTGGCCTTTACCTGATATTATTTCATTGAAGTCAATTGTATTTTACTTTTTATTCTATTACTTATATATACATATATATATATATACAAACATATATATATACATATATATATATATATATATATATATATATATATATACACATATATATATACACACACACACACACACACACACACACACACACACACACACACACACACATATATATATATATATATGTATGTCCATCCATCCATCCATTTCCTACCGCTTATTCCCTTTTGGGGTTGCGGGGGGCGCTGGCGCCTATCTCAGCTACAATCGTGCGGAAGGCGGGGTACACCCTGGACAAGTTGCCACCTCATCGCAGGACCAACACAGATAGACAGACAACATTCACACTCACATTCACACACTAGGGCCAATTTAGTGTTGCCAATCAACCTATCCCCATGTATGTGTGGGAAAAAAATCACCATCTCTACAGAACTGTTTCATGAGGGGTTCCCTCAATCATCAGGAGATAAAAAAATAAAAAAAATCTGATGATTGAGGGAACCCCTCATGAAACAGTTCGGTAGAGATGGAGTAGTCTTGTGATTTTTTCCCACACATACATATTGCGCTCTACCACGGTATCAAGCACTATTCTCTGGATAATCCAATCAAGACATATATGAATATATATATATATATATATATATATATATATATATGAATATATATATATATATATATAAATGAATATATATATATATATATATATGAATAAACACACATATATATATATATGTATATATATATATATATATATATATATATATGTATATATATATATATATATATATATATATATATATATATATTACATTTTTTATTCATTAATCTTCACACTTCTTATTTGTATTTTATTTTTTATCTCTACTAATTGGTTCTTACTATTTTACAAGTTTTATTTTCCAACGTTCCTCAGATAAGACATCTGCTTCAGGGGTTATCGGCCATGCTTGTGGGGAAGCTTTTGTGTCAGCGTCCTGGTGGCCATGGTCTGATGACGTCCTGTGATAGTGTTTACTCACATGTCTACTCTGTACTCAGCCATGCAATCATCAGTCCGTATAGTTGCATGTGTGTGAGTGTTGTGTGTGTGTGTGTGTGCATGTGTGTTGTGTGTGTGTTTGTGTTTGGTATGTGTGTCCGTGCGTACGTATGTAATAATGGGGGATAGGAGTCACCGGGGTATTGTTTTTAACTTTGTAAAGGAGTTTGCCATGCATTTTTCAAGTATGAAAAGCGCTTTATAAATAAAGTTTTATTTGATGTACTTGTAAAAAGGGTGAAATAACTGAAAACATGTTTTGTATTGTAGTTTCTTCAAAATAGCCACCCTTTGCTCTGATTACTGCTTTGCACACTCTTGGCATTCTCTCCATGAGCTTCAAGAGGTAGTCACCTGAAATGCTTTTCCAACAGTCTTGGAGTCCCCAGAGGTGTTTAGTACTTGTTGGCCCCTATGCCTAATCAGAGCAAAGGGTGGCTATTTTGAGGAAACTAAAATATGAAACATGTTTTCAGTTATTTTACCTTTTTTTTTTTAAGTACATAACTCCACATGTGTTCATTCCTAGTTTTGATGTGACAATCTACAATGTGAATAGTCATGAAAATAAAGAAGACAATGCAGTGACTGAGAAGGTGTGTGTGCCAGCGTTGGCTGTTGAACTTACAGCAGTCGGCTTCGTCTGAACCATCCCCACAGTCGTTGTCCGTGTCACAGCGCCAGGTAAGCGGGACACAGCGGTGGTTGGCGCAGGTAAACTGATTGGCCGAGCAGGTTGTGGGTGTGTGTGTTGGGCAGTTGGACTCATCGCTGTTGTCCAGACAGTCGTTGTGGCTGTCACATCGCCACGCGGCTGGCACACAACGCTGATTGGCACAGGTGAATGCAGAAGGGGAACAAGTGTTGTCTGGGGGCACAAAAATAAATATTAAGACAGAAAATGTATGAAAACTGTTGGTCCGGAATAAAAAAAATAACATTACTGTTGATGCCACAATTGGTCTCATCGCTGCTGTCATGGCAGTCGTCAACACCGTCACATCGATAGCTGCTTGGGACACATTTGCCATTGCCACAGGAGAAGGAGTTAGCGCCGCATTGCAGTGTCGGCGGCTCACTCGAGGGGTCGTCCACACACGTCTGCCGGTCGGGGGTCAGCTTCATGCCATACGGGCATCCACATACCCTGTGAGAGTCAGGGGCTGGGAAGCAAAAGTGGCTACAGTCCCCATTTGGATTTGTCGGCCGGTTGCATTGGTTAGAACCTGACACCAGTGGGAGTGGACAGAGGTAAGGGGCAGAAGTGCTATAAATGAGCCGGTGAGAAAAGCTACTGACCAATTTGAGAGTTGGAGTTGAAAGATTTGACGTGCATGATATGAGTAATTCCTCGTCGGATCACCACCATCTCGCCACCGTCAGTCTTGCGGACACGGACAATTCCACCCAGCCGCCAGTCAGTGAAATAGGCATAACCTTGACCAGTCGTTGATGAGAAATAATCATTTTCATTACCTGGTCGCAATCAAAAGTTTACATACACTTGTAAAGAACATCATGTCATGGCTGTCTTAAAGTTCCAATCATTTCTACAACTCTGATTTTTTTGTGAAGTTTGCTTCTTTTATGAATTTATTATGGCTCTACTAAAAATGTGAGCAAATGTGCTTGCTCAAAAGTATACATACAGCAATGTTCATATTTGCTTCCATGTCCCTTGGCAAGTATCATTGCAATAAGGTGCTTTTGGAAGCATTTAAGTCTCACCTTAAAACTCATCTGTATACTCTAGACTTTAAATAGACCTCCTTTTTAGACCAGTTGATCTGCAGCTTCTTTTCTTTTCTTTTTTCTCCTATGTCCCCCCCTCCCTTGTGGAGGGGGTCCGGTCCGATGACCATGGATGAAGTACTGGCTGTCCAGAGTCGAGACCCAGGATGGACCGCTCGCCTGTGTATCGGTCGGGGACATCTCTACGCTGCTGATCCGACTCTGCTTGGGATGGTTTCCTGTGGACGGGACTCTCACTGCTGTCTTGGATCCGCTTGAACTGAACTCTCGCGGCTGTGTTGGAGCCACTATGGATTGAACTTTCACAGTATCATGTTAGACCTGCTCGACATCCATTGCTTTCGGTCCCCTGGAGGGGGGGGGGGGGTTCCCCACATCTGAGGTCCTCTCCAAGGTTTCTCATAGTCAGCATTGTCACTGGCGTCCCACTGGGTGTGAATTCTCCCTGCCCACTGGGTGTGAGTTTTCCTTGCCCTTTTGTGGGTTCTTCCGAGGATGTCATAGTCGTAATGATTTGTGCAGTCCTTTGAGACATTTGTGATTTGGGGCTATATAAATAAACATTGATTGATTGATTGATTGATCCACAAACTTCTGCCGGAATTTTTCACCACTCCTCTTGACAAAATTGCTGAAGTTCAGCTAAATGTGTAAACTTTTGTAATTGTAAAGTTTGCATTGTAACATCTACTTACAACAATGTATATAATGAATAATGAAATCCAGAGGCATATTCCTCCAAGATTCGCTGTTACACTCTGATGGCCGACATAACTGCCAGGAGGGAAAACAACTCAGACATCGCTGCTCCAGACTGCTTGGAAGATTCTTACCTAGATGTCACCTCCCGTCTCCTGAATCTGAGGGTCAAAGATCACAACTACCGCAGCAATGCGTGTTGGTGACCATTAGTCAAGAATAATAAGAAATTAAGTGTCTCAACTAAGGTAGATAAGCTATTACACTAATTCACATCCGAATCATGTTTCCAATTTAGTAAGGTTCTAAATCGATTCTTAAATGTATTTTTATTTCATGTTTTCAGGCTATCTCCAAGCTTACTTGCTGTCAGCAACCTAAAGGTGGTTTTGTAACCTGTAACCTGTTTTGAAAAGGTTGTATTTATTTATTATACCAAATATGTTGTGAGAATCGAGTGAATCAAGAATCTATTCTGAATCGAGTCGTCACTCTAAGACTCTGAATCAGATCCAATTGTGAGTTGCAACAAAAATATTCCTACCTCTAAACTATTGATTGACCTATATTGTTTTGCTTTTAATGTTTTTAATGTACAAAATGTATGAAAGTACCCCCCACATTTTGGACTACGCTGACCTATTGTTATTAAACCTTTTAATTACCTTCGAAAATTGTGAGGCCAAATGGATGCGACATCTGAGTAATGCGGTCCAAAGAAAGCCTGTTGTGTCCATCAAAATTGCTATGCTCAATTTTGTCGAAGAAGGCATCGACCCAAAACAAACGCGTGGAGCTGGGAAGACACAACAGAAGGCAAGGTGTCAAAATAAACTTCATAAAAGTCAAATGATTTTGCTGTAATGCCACTCACCTCCAGTCAATAGCGAGACCATTAGGCCAGCCCAGGGTGGTGTTTACGATGGACAGGGCATGTGATCCATCTCCCCAGGCCCTCATAATCTTTGCAGGCCGGTACCAGTCGGTCCAAAATATATACCTGGAAAAGCAAATGAAACAAGAAGAATTGCCTAATGAGTGTTTAGCAGTTAGACTGTTAAATAAACACTGGATACTGTACAACACAATGCAAATCCCTCTTTATTATAATGTTCCAGGAACTTTCTAGGACATTACGGCCCTTCATGCAGCACTGATCTCTTCTAGTGGATGCAGAGGCCATTTGACTTTCAGGCTATTGGAAAAAAAAGCTTGTGGGTTGTGAAGCCACTGGTTTTTAAAGACTACATAAAAACATCTAAATTGCTGGACTAAATATGAATTGTTTAAGAGGGAGCAGTTTTATTTGAGCTAGGTAAACAACAGGTAAGCAACATACACTCATGACTGCAACAATTAAATCAATCGGAAGAATGCTTCAATTCATATTCCGTTGCTTTGTTTGAGTGTAAACCAGGGGTAGGGAACCTATGGCTCTCAAGCCAGATGTGGCTCTTCTGATGACCACATCTGGCTCTCAGATGAGTCTTAGCTGACATTGCTTAACACGATAAGTCACGAATAATTCCGCTGGTAATCACAGAGTTAAAAATAAAACATTCTCATGCATTTTAATCCATCCATGCGTTTTCTACCCCACCTGTTCAAGAAGTCGCATTAATGCTAAGAAGCATTTTGCTTATTATTGAACGGGACAATCGGTAGAAAATGGATGGCTGGATGGTTAGCTTCAGAATAAGTGAGACTTACTATAGTCTAAAAATGGTGGTGTTACTTAAAAATGCACACATTTAGTTGTATTCAGTGTTAAAAAATATTATATGGCTCTCCGAAAAATAAATTTTAAAATTTTTGGCTTTCATGGCTCTCTCGGCCAAAAAGGTTCCCGACCCCTGGTGTAAACTAATACAAAATAGATCAAATCTGGCCCGCATGTAGTGCCCAAATCTTTTTTGTAGTAATGCAATAATGTAAAAAGTGCAATTTCAATATTGATGATGTGTATTTGTTAGAAAAAG
Organism: Nerophis ophidion; assembly: GCF_033978795.1. Lineage (NCBI taxonomy): Eukaryota > Metazoa > Chordata > Actinopteri > Syngnathiformes > Syngnathidae > Nerophis > Nerophis ophidion. The sequence goes on along the minus strand of NC_084629.1, from coordinate 43,728,164 downwards.
ACTAAAGTTATAGCAAGCAGATAAATCACTGTTTAATTGAACTATTTTCCCTAAAATACTCATTGAGGCTCTACTCAGTGGTCTAGTGGTTAGAGTGTCCGCCCTGAGATGGGTAGGTTGTGAGTTCAAATCCCAGCAGAGTCATATCAAAGACTATAAAAATGGGAGCCATTACCTCCCTGCTTGGCACTCAGCATCAAGGCTTGGAATTGGGGGTTAAATAATCAAAAATGATTCCCGGGCCGTGGCCACTGCTGCTGCTCACTGCTCCCCTCACCTCCCCCGGGGTGAACAAGGGTGATGGGTCAAATGCAGAGGATAATTTCGCCACAGCTAGTGCGTGTGTGACAATCATTGCCACTTGAACTTGAACTTAAAGTTGTATATCAGCTGCAACTAGTTGTACACACTCTTTACAATGAGATGAGAGCAGAGTATTCAGAAGTACTCATCAGGTCCTATGTTGATGTACCCAGCAAGAGGATGCACCACGATGGCCCTTGGGTTGTTGAGGTTCTGTACGATAGCCCGCCTGGATTTATCGGCAACCTTCATAACGGATATGCTCCTGTATCGCGGGTCAGTCCAGTAGAGATTTGCAGAAATCCAGTCGTAAGCCAGGTCCTCCACACCGTCCACTCTGTTGGCTGCCAGCACCTCCCTGCCTGTGCACATCAAAGCAGTTCCGACTCTCCTAAACTCAGAGATGCTATTCAAACAAACAGACTGTCAGCATGCATTTTCCTCAAGTGGACCGGAAGAGAAGAACAAGAGCCGCTCCAAAAACAACATGTCTACTCAGTGCGGTGGCGCATCACTTTTTGGTGGATGTTTTTAAATACAGAAGCCAAAAGCAGTGAAGTTGTCAGCTTGTGTAAATGCTAAATAAAAAGAGAATACAACAAATCCTTTTCAACTTATATTCAATTGAATAGACTGCAAAGACAAGATATTTCATCTTCACACTGAGAAACTTAGGTATTTTTTACAAATAATCATGAAGTTAGAATGTAATGGCAGCAACACATTGCAAAGACGTCATTTTTACCAGTGTGTTACATGGCCTTTCCTTTTAACAACACTCAGTGCAGGTTTGGGAACTGAGGAGACACATTTTTGAAGTGGAATTCTTTCCCATTCTTGCTTGATGTACAGCTTAAGTTGTTCAACAGTCTCCTGCCTCATATTTTAGCCTGCACACATTTTCAATGTCTGGACTACAGGCAGGCCAGTCTAGTACCCGCACTCTTTTACTATAAAGCCACGCTGTTGTAACACATGGCTTGGCATTGTCTTGCTGAAATAAGCAGGGGCGTCCATGATAACGTTGCTTGGATGGCAACATATGTTGCTCCAAAAGCTGTATGTACCTTTCAGCATTAATGGTGCCTGAGGGATCGACGGCCATGGCCTTTATGTACGTGCAGTGATTTATCCTGATTCTCTGAACCTTTTGATGATTTTACGGAGCGTAGATGGTGACATCCCTAAATTCCTTGCAATAGCTGCTTGACAAATGTTGTTCTTAAACTGTATACAATTTGCTCAGGCATTTGTTGACAAAGTGGTGACCTTAGCCCCGTCCTTGTTTGTGAATGAGTGAGCATTTCATGGAAGCTGCTTTTATAGCCAATCATGGCACCCACCTGTTCCCAATTAGCCTGCACACCTGTGGGATGTTCCAAGTAAGCCTTTGATGAGCATTCTTCAACTTTCTCAGTCTTTTTTGCCACTTGTGCCAGCTTTTTTGAAACATGTGGCAGGCATCAAATTCCAAATGAGCTAATATTTGCCAAAAATAACAAAGTTTATCAGTTGGAACGTTAAATATCTTGTCTTTGCAGTCTATTCAATGGAATAGAAGTTGAAAAGGATTTGCAAATCAGTGTATTCTCTTTTTATTTACCATTTACTAGGGGTGTAACGCCACACAAAAATTCGGGTTTGGTACGTACCTCGGTTCAGAGGTCACGGTTCGGTTCATTTTCGGTACATTAAGAAAACAACAAAATATATATTTTTTTGGTTATTTGTTTACCAAATTTGCAAAATCTTCCACCAAAATTATTTTTCTTAGTGGAATATTTGATGTGAAGTAATGGGAACCTTGGATAGGTCAATAATTCATAATAACATTGATTTTGATTCAATATTATGTTTTGAGCAATGACAGTTTGAAATAAAAAAACAGCTTTGTTTTATTAGTCAACGTTGCAATTTTTTCTAAATTACATTTAACCTTTAAGCCATTTTATTTCACTTTTGTTATGTTTTTGTTTATTTAAATAGTATTTTTGGAATGTGCCGTGGGCCTTTAAAACATTAGCTGTGGCCCGCAAATGGCCTCCTGGGCACACTTTTTAGACCTCTGCTATAGATAATAAAAAATAAAATCTGATGAATCTGTCGGTAAAAAGCAGAGCCTGGCGACGCATGCACGTTTATCATACCTCTCTCGCGCTCTCTGTCTCTGCCCGAATGTTGCTGTGCACACAATTTTTTGTTTTGTTTTTAACCCGTTCTTAACCCTGAACGTACATTGAAAATACACGCAACCCTAACTCAAAATGCTGGACATTTGAGGCATTTAAGAAACTCCACCCGGACAGCCCTGCAAAAGAGGACATGTCCGGTGAAAAGAGGAGGTATGGTCAGTCTATCGTAGCCCGGTCGCTGCTAGCATGGCGTGTGTTGTGCCTCGGTGTGCATTGTTTACACAACGTGCGGTACGCTACCTAATATGTCCGTGTGGAAACTCGTTCAGTTGGAGGGTCTTCCAGCTCTGGCTTTTACATGTTGTCCTAGCCCGGTCACTGCTAGCATGTGTACTCGTTCGGTACACTTCCGAACCGAACTGAAACCCCCGTACCGAAACGGTTCAATACAAATACACGTACCGTTACACCCCCACCATTTATCCAACGTGACAACTTCACTGCTTTTGCCTTTTGTACTTGTGCATCTCTGCCGTCCAAAGGCAAAACCTAGTAACTCACTTCTAGCTGATTTTGAGAAAACAAAGGAAAACCAATCTATCTTGATGCTGCGTTTGCACATTGGGCAAGAGCCGTGTACAGCGTCCAGTTTTTATTTTGACCTCCACAGTTATCTGCTCAAAAGAGTATGCGAGGGGAAGAATCAAGAACAATACATTTAATAAAGGTGCTTGCAACGTCCTGGGCCAATCTTCCAAATATCCCCTCCATCCATCCATCCATTTTCTACCGCTTATTCCCTTTCGGGGTCGCGGGGGGCGCTGGCGCCTATCTCAGCTACAATCGGGCGGAAGGCGGGGTACACCCTGGACAAGTCGCCACCTCATCGCAGGGCCAACACAGATAGACAGACAACATTCACACACTAGGGCCAATTTAGTGTTGCCAATCAACCTATCCCCAGGTGCATGTCTTTGGAGGTGGGAGGAAGCCGGAGTACCCGGAGGGAACCCACGCATTCACGGGGAGAACATGCAAACTCCACACAGAAAGATCCCGAGCCTGGATTTGAACCCAGGACTGCAGGACCTTCGTATTGTGAGGCAGACGCACTAACCCCTCTGCCACCGTGAAGCCCCAAATATCCCCTCGTGCCATAATATCACATAATCAGGTTGACCGTCGGCCCCCATTCCTGCAAATGGCTCATTAAAGACAATAAGGGGACTGACAAAGAAGCTCCGATTGGTCCCTTGAGATACTAGGTTTTCTGTTGTATCTACACGGTTATGTGGTAGTTGCTAGGTCCTGCCATGCGCGTAACAGCTTACTTACGGAACAAATGACACTAATGTAAAGCATATCACCTAGGAACTCCAAAATTATTATCAGCTCAGTTTTGACCACAATTGAGTTACTGGGTTTTGCCTTTGGGCGGCAGATCTTGGCTCGGTGAACAATGACTATGAACAGGTCAGCTACAGCAAAAGGCAGAATACTCACTAGTCCCATCTACTTTCTGTTTGTAGATGATATCTTTTGCCGTGTCGGAGAAGAAGATAGCGTCATCCTTGGCGCTGAAGTCCACCCCGACAAAGTAGGAGGGCGATCCAGTGATGGGCAAGATGATGTCCTCCTGAGAGGAGAGGTTGAAGGGGATCCCTCTCACAGCCAGTTGACTGGAGAAGAGGAGAAACTGCCGAACAGCTAGAAACAGTCCATCAGAAGAAAGACAACATTGAAGGATGACCGTAGTTGAAGAGAGCACATCATGAGATACCGACAGGTTTCCATACCCAAACATGTCTTGCCATCGGTTTGTAGGTCGTAGCCGATGCGACACTTGCAGCGATAGCCTAACCCTCCATTGTCACTCCTGTGACTCAAAACGCATATTTGATCACACCCACCTTTGCTCTCACTGCAAGGGTTTGCCACTGAAAACGTAAGGAGAAAAGAAAGTTTGCATCAATCTTCATCAAGACGCAATCGAACAATTGAGGGTGACTGTACCTTGGGGCTGTTTCAAAGGATGCATGACCGCCACGCCGTGTGGCGTCTGCGACGTGCTGTAGACCACCTGAGGACGTGTGTCGGAGAATTTGTTTGCTTTCATCACTGCCATCTTTGTCCAGTCGGTGAAATAGACAGTGTGCTCAAACAGGCTGATCCCAAAGGGGTGTGGGACCACAGCCCCTCCATGAACAACAGTCTTCCTGTTAGCGGGCAGAAGCATTTGGGAACAAAATCTGTAGGATACTTGCTTGGTATAAGAGCAACAATCATAGGAGTTCAAAATTTGTATGCGAGCCCCTTTTCTTTGCAGTCTTGTGGGGCTGAAACCATTGCACAGCGTTAGTGTTCCCCTTTCAAATTAAAATGACAAAATGTTGATTTGTAACCGCTTTTCAATAAACTTTGCAGATAATACACCCAAAACATCTGCTCTAATTTGCGAGCGTTTGGTTATAGTTAGAAATAGACGTTACATTGTTTTTCAACCAGGTTAATAAGGGAGAAAGTTAGTGCGAAGGACCGTGCTGAAGAGGAGTGGATGATATTCATTGAATGAAAGAAAGAACTCATCAAAAACATGATGTTTTTGTTTTGTCATACGCAAATACGGTATTAGCTTTCACTGTTATGCTGATGACACCCAACTTTACATGCCCCTAAAGCTGACCAACATGCCGGACTGTAGTCAGTTGGAAGCGTGTCTTAATGAAATTAAACAATGGATGTCCGCTAACTTTTTGCAACTTAATGCCAAAAAAACGGAAATGCTGATTATCGGTCCTGCTAGACACCGACCTCTATTTAAGAATACAACTTTAACATTTGACAACCAAATAATAAAACAAGGTGACTCTGTAAAAAATCTGGGTATTATCTTCGACCCAACTCTCTCCTTTGAGTCACACATTAAAAGCGTTACTAAAACGGCCTTCTTTCATCTCCGTAATATCGCTAAAATTCGCTCCATTTTGTCCACTAAAGACGCCGAGATCATTATCCATGCGTTTGTTACGTCTCGTCTCGATTACTGTAACGTATTATTTTCGGGTCTCCCCATGTCTAGCATTAAAAGATTACAGTTGGTACAAAATGCGGCTGCTAGACTTTTGACAAGAACAAGAAAGTTTGATCATATTACGCCTGTACTGGCTCACCTGCACTGGCTTCCTGTGCACTTAAGATGTGACTTTAAGGTTTTACTACTTACGTATAAAATACTACACGGTCTAGCTCCAGCCTATCTTGCCGATTGTATTGTACCATATGTCCCGGCAAGAAATCTGCGTTCAAAAGACTCCGGCTTATTAGTGATTCCTAGAGCTCAAAAAAAGTCTGCGGGCTATAGAGCGTTTTCCGTTCGGGCTCCAGTACTCTGGAATGCCCTCCCGGTAACAGTTCGAGATGCCACCTCAGTAGAAGCATTTAAGTCTCATCTTAAAACTCATCTGTATACTCTAGCCTTTAAATAGACCTCCTTTTTTAGACCAGTTGATCTGCCGCTTCTTTTCTTTCTCCTATGTCCCCCCCTCCCTTGTGGAGGGGGTCCGGTCCGATGACCATGGATGAAGTACTGACTGTCCAGAGTCGAGACCCAGGATGGATCGCTCGTCGGGACCCAGGATGGACCGCTCGCCTGTATCGGTTGGGGACATCTCTACGCTGCTGATCCGCTTGAGATGGTTTCCTGTGGACGGGACTCTCACTGCTGTCTTGGAGCCACTATGGATTGAACTTTCACAGTATCATGTTAGACCCGCTCGACATCCATTGCTTTCGGTCCCCTAGAGGGGGGGGGTTGCCCACATCTGAGGTCCTCTCCAAGGTTTCTCATAGTCAGCATTGTCGCTGGCGTCCCACTGAATGTGAATTCTCCCTGCCCACTGGGTGTGAGTTTTCCTTGCCCTTTTGTGGGTTCTTCCGAGGATGTTGTAGTCGTAATGATTTGTGCAGTCCTTTGAGACATTTGTGATTTGGGGCTGTATAAATAAACATTGATTGATTGATTGATTGATTGATAATACACCCAAAACATCTGCTCTAATTTGCGAGCGTTTGGTTATAGTTAGAAATAGACGTTACATTGTTTTTCAACCAGGTTAATAAGGGAGAAAGTTAGTGCGAAGGACCATGCTGAAGAGGAGTGGATGATATTCATTGAATGAAAGAAAGAACTCATCAAAAACATGATGTTTTTGTTTTGTTTTTAACCCGTTCTTAACTCTGAACGTACATTGAAAATACACGCAACCCTAACTCAAAATGCCGGACATTTGAGGCATTTAGGAAACTCCACCCGGACAGCCCTGCAAAAGAGGACATGTCCGGTGAAAGGAGGAGGTATGGTCAGTCTATCGTAGCCCGGTCGCTGCTAGCATGGCGTGTGTTGTGCCTCGGTGTGCATTGTTTACACAACGTTTAAGCGAAGCACAGCTAGCCTGCAGCGTACTGAAGCAGAATAAGTCCCAGCCAGCCAAGGATGTTAAAATAATATCTAAAATATGGAAAAGCTGCTGATTGTGTGTTTGATGGAGAAGCAACTGTCCTAGGTAAATGTTGTAAATTATTATTAGCTTACTAGCAAAGTTGTTTGTAGTCTATTGTATTGTTTTTAATCAAGTATTTTTAATCCAAAAGTTGAGTTTTCTATTTAAAAGGCATTTTACATGTTCTGTGGGGGGCAAGCACCAATCAAATTGATTTCGATTCATTTCAGTGGGAGACGGTGATTTGAAATATGAGTGTTTTCAGTTAAGAACTCTGTCAAAGAACCAATTAAGTTTGTAAGTTGAGGTACTACCGTGTATGCATTGTAATATTGATTAACTACTAGTATTTTATCAATATAAACTCACTGTATATTATTGTATTTAGGAACTCTAATTCTTACCAACTTAGCCACCCAAAAGATTTATTGTGTATTTATTCTTTCATGATATTGTCGCCATGTTGCTTGGTTGTTGGTGTTCATGTGTCATTGATGTTTGTTATTGTCCCCGTTTTTCTGTGCCCTCCAAACTGACTTGAATTCAGTTGAAAACAAATGAATGAATATACAAACATCACACCCCAATCTAAACGTATTCAAACACATTATTGTCTGAGCACTTAAGCCAGGGGTAGGGAACCTATGGCTCTAGAGCCAGATGTGGCTCTTTTGATGACTGCATCTGGCTCTCGGATAAATCTTAGCTGACATTGCTTAACACGATAAGTAATGAATAATTCCACTTGTAATCACAGTGTTAAAAATAACGTTCAAAGTAAAAAACATTCTCATGCTTTTTTATGTTCAAGAAGTTGCGTTAATGGTAAGTAGTAATTTATTTATTATTGGTTAGTGTGGGGCTTGCCCTCCTGGGGGTTCTTCAGACCACCAAGCACCGACATGAGAGCCCTTTTCAGGGTTACATTATTGTTTTATTTTTCAATAAGTCTCTCAGTTGCTTTCCAGCAATTGTATTTTTCTCTCCCGCTCCCGCTCTGGCTCCAGCCTCCACCCCGTCTCTCCTTCTGGCTGCTGCTTATAACAGAGCGACAGGTGATTAGATAACAAGGCCAAGGTGGGCCGTCTACGCACCTGTCGCTGACACCCAAGTTTGCTGCAGGCCCACAGGCCACGCCCCCACCACAGTTAGCTTCAGAATAACAATGTTATTACAAAAAAATAAGACACCTATTATACTCTAGAAATGTTGGTCTTACTTAAAAAGGCACGCGTTTAGTTGTGTTCAGTGTTATAAAAATATTATATGGCTCTTAGGGAAATACATTTTTAAATACTTTGCTTTCATGGCTCTCTCAGCCAAAAAGGTTCCCGACCCCTGACTTAAGGTGTTCAAAAGCTTATTAAAGCGACAGACCGTGCTTGCTCCAAACATGCACGTCCGACGTGGAAACGACAAGAAAAAAGCCCGTGTGATGTCACCCAAACAAGATGTGCAAGCCCTGTTGTGCTTTTATCATCAAAAAGCACTGTAAAAATTTTCTAAAATTAAAACAAAAACAGATAAACATATTTAAACACTCAAATAATCTATCCATCCATTTTCTGCCGCTTGTAATGGCTGATAAACAATTTCTAATGTGTCTTCTGCCAAGGGAAGTAATGTGTGTGTGTTTGTATACACTATTTAAAAAAATAAACAAATACAATTGGTTAAAAGAGTAAAAGTGTGAGTAGTTTTTGATCACACTTAACGATACTGTGATAATAATGATAACCGTGGTCATTGTGATCACCATAACAATGATTAAAATGTTGCTATTGTTACATCCCTCCAGTCTGGTTTAGTAATATAGATTTGCTGAACATCTTAAATAGATACTTTAACAATTGGGACAGGAAGAGAAGACATGACATTGGCTATCTTGGGACTGATGTCACCCTCAAAATGAATTGAGTTCTTACTCAGATATTAAATAATGCTGTAAACCTTCAATATTTAAAGATTGGTTGGAAAAGTATGCTTTAAGATATCCCATAAAGCACACAATCAATTGAATATTTATGCACTGCCTATTTAAAAACATATTTATATCAACAATATGTAAGGAAATTCATGAATTAATGAAAAAAGATGTCATTTACCTATGAAGTCCATCATAGGTTGCAGTTTCAATGTAGTCATAGCGACTATCCACCCAGTAAATACGCTTGGCCTCGATGTCCGCTGTGAGGCCGGCTGGCCAGCCCAGTTTGCTCCTGATGATCCCATAGCGGTTGGTTCCATCCATGTAAGCACGTTCAAGACCTGGTTGTCCATTGAGGGCCTCCCAATCTGAGAAGAACATGTAGCTGTGGATGGAGGAAACATTTCAGGTAAATGTACAGCTGACCAAAAAGAAACAACACTTATGATGTACAAAAGGCAAAAGCTGTGATGTTGTCAGGTTGTGTAAATGGTAAATAAAAAGAGAATACAACAAATCCTTTTCAACTTATATTCAATTGAATAGACTGCAAAGACAAGATATTTCATCTTCACACTAAGAAACTTCCTTTTTTTTTGCAAATAATCATGAAGTTAGAATGTAATGGCAGCAACACATTGCAAAAAAGGCATTTTTACCAGTGTGTTACATGGCCTTTCCTTTTAACAACACTCAGTGCAGGTTTGGGAACTGAGGAGACACATTTTTGAAGTGGAATTCTTTCCCATTCTTGCTTGATGTACAGCTTAAGTTGTTCAACAGTCTCCTGCCTCATATTTTAGCCTTCACACATTTGCAATGTCTGGACTACAGGCAGGCCAGTCTAGTACCTGCACTCTTTTACTATGAAGCCACGCTGTTGTAACACCTGGCTTGGCATTGTCTTGCTGAAATAAGCAGGGGCGTCCATGATAACATTGCTTGGATGGCAACATATGTTGTTCCAAAAGCTGTATGTACCTTTCAGCATTACTGGCACCCACCGTTTCCCAATTAGCCTGTTCACCTGTGGAAAGTTCCAAATAAGTGTTTGATGAGCATTCCTCAACTTTCTCAGTTTCTTTGCCACTTGTGCCAGCTTTTTTGAAACATGTCGCAGGCATCAAATTCCAAATTAAATAAGCTCAGCTTCTTCCTACTCCTTTTCGGACGTGCTGTAATGAAACAACTGGAAATATGTGATGAATGGCATTGTAGTGTCTGCATGTTCCAAATAAACTGAAACTGAACTGACCTGAAATGAGCTAATATTTGCAAAAAATAACATTTCTCAGTGTGAACATGAAATATCTTGTCTTTGCAGTCCATTCAATTGAATATAAGTTGAAAAGGATTTGTTGTATTCTCTTTTTATTTACCATTTACACAACCTGACAACTTGACTGCGTTTAGGGGTTTGTAAATGGTTTATGCTTGTATAACACTTTTCTACTTTCAAGGTACTTAAATCACTTTGACGCTATTTCCACATTCACCCATTCACACACACACACACACACACACACGCACTGAAGGCGGGAGTTGCCATGCAAGGCCCTAACCACCACCCATCAGGAGGGTGTGTCAGTCAGTTTTAATGCCAGTCTAGCATTACAAAAGTCAATCAATCAATCAATGTTTACTTATATAGCCCTAAATCACTAGTGTCTCAAAGGGCTGTAAAAGTAGTCCTAAAGCAGGGGTCGGCAACCTAAAATGTTGAAAGAGCCATATTGGACCAAAAATACAAAAACAAATATGTCTGGACCCGCAAAAAAATAAAAGCCATATTACATACAGGTAGTGTGTCATGAGGTATAAATTGAATTAAGAGGACTTAAATGAAACCAAATGAGCTCAAATATAGCTACAAATGAGGCATAATGATGCAATATGTACATACAGCTAGCTTAAATAGCATGTTAGCATCGATTAGCTTGCAGTCATGCAGTGACCAAATATGTCTGATTAGCACTCCACACAAGTCAATAACATCAACAACACTCACCTTTGTGCATTCATGCACAACGTTAAAAGTTTGGTGGACAAAATGAGACAGAAAAAGAAGTGGCATAAAACACGTTTTAGAAAGTCGGAGAGAGTTATACATGTAAACAAACTAGGGTGAGTTCAAGGACCGCCAAAATTAGTAGGACAAAACGGCGCTCGCCAAATACACGATTCAGTGAAGCATAATTAATACAAACAGTGTGCTTTATAACAATTAAGGAGGTTTGTGTCATGTTTGTGCTCCTACAGAAACTATAATAAAACAAAAATATTAGTTTTCCCCTCATCTTTTCCCATTTTTTATACATTTTTGAAAAAGCTCCAGAAAGCCACAGGGGCAGCGCTAAAAAGCCGCGGGTTGCCAATCCCCGACCTAAAGATTAGCGATCATCAATCTTCACCAAGACGTGACTCTGGTCACTTGATTGACATTCACGGCACCCGAGGGTCTTGTGAGATGACGCCGGCTGCTGCCACATCACTATTAAGAAAAAACGACCGACAGGAAGCCCCGCCTTCCGCCCGATTGCAGCTGAGATAGGCGCCAGCGCCCCCCACGACCCCAAAAGGGAATAAGCGGTAGAAAATGGATGGATGGATGGATGGATGGATGGATGGACCGACAGGAAGGCCAGCAACACTTTTTATTTCAATAGACTCTCACTGCATACCTGCCGTCAAAACTCTAAAGACTGACCGCACAGTTCCTGTCTTCACAATAAGAGCGCTGCTTCACCCTGCCTGCGCTAACAAAGTAAGAGTCTCAGAAAGCTAGCAAGTTACGGAGTATGCCATCAATGTATTTCTTTTTAAAGTGTATAAAAGGGAGTATGGAAGCTGGACACTTTCATGTGATATTGGGCAGAAAGGAGGACTTATGTTCTCCTCCATTTGAGAATGTGGAAGTTCTCATCACTACTGTCTGATTCCAATCAATGCAAGTCATCACAATCATACCAACTTATATTTTTGTCTTCATGAAAGAAACATGCTTGCATTACCATTAAACACCTTTCACTTAACCTCTCTTTCATAAATAAATGAATATCAATGATATATATCAGGGGTCGGCAACCTTGCTCTTTAGCGCCGCCCTATATGAAAAATGGAAATGATGACGGGAAAAAAACATATTTTTTGTTTTAATATAGTTTCTGTAGGAGGACAAACATGACACAAACCTCCTTAATTGTTATAAAACACACTGTTTATATTAAACATGCTTTACTGATTCCAGTATTTGGCGAGCGCCGTTTTGTCCTACTAATTTGGGCATTCCTTGAACTCACCCTAGTTTGTTTACATGTATAACTTTCTCCGACTTTCTAAGACGTGTTTTATGCCACTTCTTTTTCTGTCTCATTTTGTCCACCAAACTTTTAACGTTGTGCATGAATGCACAAAGGTGAGTTTTGTTGATGTTATTGACTTGTGTGGAGTGCTAATCAGACATATTTGGTCACTGCATGACTGCAAGCTAATCGATGCTAACATGCTATTTAGGCTAGCTATATGTACATATTGCATCATTATGCCTCATTTGTAGCTATATTTGAGATCATTTAGTTTGCTTTAAGTCCTCTTAATTCAATTTGTATCTCATGACACACTATCTGTATGTAATATGGCTTTTATTTTTTTGCGGCTCCAGACATATTTGTTGTTGTAATTTTGGTCCAATATGGCTCTTTCAACATTTTAGGTTGCCGACCCCTGTTCTAGATGAAAGAGGTAGATCCCTCCACTTGGTCCATTGAAAAGTATCTGGCCTGCAGAGGAAGTGTGGCCCCCCATGATCTATAGCCTCTACATGGAAGCACTGACAACTAGGACATGGCAGACGGCTCCAAGATGGTCTGTAAACCGTAATGTACGCAACATTTCCCCCAAATAACCACAATTACATGTTATAAATGATAAATAAATAAATGGGTTGTACTTGTATAGCGCTTTTCTACCTTCAAGGTACTCAAAGCGCTTTGACACTACTTCCACATTTACCCATTCACACACTCATTCACACACTGATGGAGGGAGCTGCCATGCAAGGCGCCAACCAGCACCCATCAGGAGCAAGGGTGAAGTGTCTTGCTCAGGACACAACGGACGTGACGAGGTTGGTACTAGGTGGGATTTGAACCAGGGACGCTCGGGTTGCGCTCGGCCACTCTACCCACTGCGCCATGCCGTCCCAATGATGGACGCTTTTGACCTCCCTCCCTTCTCAACGACACCTGTCATGCAGAATAGATGTAAGTGTTTTACATGTACAAAAAAAGTCATGACATGACCCCTTTAAAACATTTTAATATAGAGTAATTGTATTATAGTCCCAGGTTGGTAGTTGTGCACCTCAACCTCAAAATAAATAGAAAGAAGCAATTTAGTTGTCGCCACCTGCTTCTTTCCTCCCTTCAATTGGATTACAATGAGGGTCATCACTCACATTGCTGCTGGCTAATCCACTGCAGGCAATCTGCTAAACACACACACACATGCACTCACACACACACACACACACACTTACACACACACACATTATCCTGTGCCAGCGGAGCACAAAACAGACAGCGTATGTTGGCACGGTGTACGGCCTGAGGTGCTTACCCGACAGTAGGGTCCAGCGCCAGTCCTCTGGGGTTTCCCAGGTTCTCGGTGATGAGCGTGACCCGGTTACTTCCATCCAAATCCACCATGTCAATCCTGTTGACACTGGCCTCCACCACATACACTTTATTGTTCACCCAGTCCACCGCCAGGTTCTCAGGGTAGTCAACTGATACATTTAAAAGCACCTGCTTGTTGGAGCCGTCCATGTCCACAGAAAACACCTGCGCACAAAAGATGGCATTGTCGGTGTTTAATTAGCTCTAAGGTTCTCACTGCTTGCACAAATAATGGCCAATTGTTATTAAGAAAGGGGATGAATCCATCTGCTGACACCCTCTGAAGTCATATTCCAGTTTTTAGGGTCCGCCCTGCCTATGGCAAAGGACTCTGTCCTTTGCCATAGGCAAGGACCCTATTGAATCTGTAACATTTCTTATTATTATTCTTTCTTTCTTTCTTTCTTTCTTTCTTTATTCCGCACCGTCGCACCCCAATTTCACCCCCTTAACATGCTTCAAAACTCACCAAAGTTAACACACACGTCGGTCTGGCATGCCTTCCCAACTTATTAAGCAACCGAACCCCAAAAATGAAAATTGCGCGCTAGCGCCTCCTAGGAAAAAAAAAAAACAGACTTCTTGTAACTTCCATTAGGAATGTCGTAGAGACATGAAACAAAAACCTCTATGTAGGGCTGACCTATACCTAAATTTCATAATCGTATCTTCTGGGGCAAAAATCAACAAAAATTTTGCAAAAACCCCTTTAAAGCAAAATTTTCGCAAAAAATGCAATTTTTGCCTCTTTGAACTATAATTTGACCCCCTTAAAATGCTTCAAAACTCACCAAACTTGGCAGACACATCAGGACTGGCAGAAATTGCGATCTAATGAAAAAAAAAAATTTAAAAACTCAAAATTGCGCTCTAGCGCAATTTTTGAATAAAACACAAAAAAAACTGCTCCTAGGAAGAGAAAACAGACAAAACTGCTTGTAACTTCCAGTAGGAATGTCAGAAAGACATGAAACAAAAACTTCTATGTAGGTCTCTCTTAGATCTACATTTAGATGATTGACATCCTTTGGCCAAAATCAACAGGAAGTGAAAAATTGCCCCTTCAAAATAAAAGTTTTGTGAAAACCCGTCACCGTTTTCAAATCGAAACTCCTCCCAGTGCGTTTGTCGTTTCGGCTTCAAACTCGCACAGGAAAGAGATTGAACCCTTTTGATTAAAACTGTCGAACAACGTTTTGATTATTGCTCCGGTTTGGATTTTACGCGCCTTCAAAAAACCCCTGCGCAAAGTTTCCTAAAAAATGTCTTTTTTGCCTCTTTAAACTGTAATTTGACCCCCTTAAAATGCTTCAAAGTGCAAGTTAAAGCTCTACTATGCAAAGCAAAAGCCTTTTATCAACAACATCCAGAATCGCCGATCTGTAATTTCCACCCTTAACATGCTTCAAAACTCACCAAATTTTACAGACATATCAGGACTGGCAAAAACTGCCATCTAATAAAAAAACAAAACCCAAAAATCTAAATTGCACTTAGCGCCCCCTAGGAAAAAAAACAGACAAAACTGCATGTAACTTCTGTTAGAAATGTCGTATAGACATGGAATAAAAAACTTCTACGTAGGTCTGACTAAGATCGGGACTCGGGACACGGCGGCGGCGGCGGCGGCCAACGGCGGACCCGACCAACCCTGCTTGCAGCTTTAATTCTTATTGATACTGGATCTTGCAGCTAGTTAGTAAGACCTGGGTTTTGGGCCAGCGACTGAGCTGGTTAGAGAGAAAGTGTGGATGTGGTGGTCTAA
Organism: Nerophis ophidion; assembly: GCF_033978795.1. Lineage (NCBI taxonomy): Eukaryota > Metazoa > Chordata > Actinopteri > Syngnathiformes > Syngnathidae > Nerophis > Nerophis ophidion. The sequence goes on along the minus strand of NC_084629.1, from coordinate 43,712,862 downwards.
CCTCTCATGCCCTGATTGCACCCTGCCTACTTGAATCATTCAGCTCTTGAACTTGACAAAGATCCCCTTTAAAAGATGCACCATCAGAGAGACGGGGGAACATTTTTGGCCGTGCCACAGAAAACAAATAGAGCATGATTACTTTCAGCAAGCTCGTCTTACAAAAAAGTGCAGCCAGGTATGTGGCCGTCATAGCTGCCTTATCAGATAGGTCTACAGATTATACTTCTGGCTTTGGCCTTACAGTGCTCCCCCTTCATTATGGTCCCCGCGCCCGGGGGCCAACAGCCATCCTTTAATTATTGTGTCAGATATTTCAAGCGATAACTCCTATCCAACATAACGTTTTCATCGACGTATCATTAATTGCCTCTCAGGCAAAGATTTCAATTGCAGGTAGAAAGAGTAACGTGTGCTATTGTCAAGATCCTTCAACTAAGAAACAATGGAATCTGCATCTTCCATAGAATACAAAAGTGCTGTTAAAATGAAAGTGTGAAATGGCGCTGATTGTATTGTAACGACTTTCAACACATTGACTAGCACTTTCAACCAACAAATAACTACCGCTACTACAGATAGTGCTTTAGAATCATCTGCAAATGGACAATTTGTTTCTAAGTGGCCGTCCTTGCGATGATGCCACCATGTTTTTAAAGCAATCTTGCTGAAATTGTGCTCATCCGTCATGATCTGAATAACAGTTTTGTGTTCTTTTTCTGTGTTTGCTACTTTTTTCCAGGCTACAGATGTCATTTTTGTTCCACTTCTTGTTTTGGCTATGTCTTGCGGTTACTTCATCACTGTTTCTGAGCAATGTTCTCCACATTTCTCTTGTGTGTGATCAGGGGACTTACCTGCCTCTGATCACTAATCAAGAGGGCGTCGCCTTCCTTGCGCCACTGCTCCGTTTATCTGTTAGGACTAATGTTCATAATGGGTCCTTTGATTTTTACCTGCCTAATCCTAATTAAAAGACCTTCTTGACTGCACGTCGCTTACAACAGGGGTGTCCAAATTTTTTTCCACTGAGGGCCGCACATGGAAAAATTAAAGCATGCGGCGGCCATTTTGATAGTTTTCATTTTCAAACCATAACAAAATGTATGGGTTTTTGTTTTGTGTTTTAAGTAGAGGGCTTCCGGGGACCATAAAGGGTCTAAGTAAATAAAATGTTAAAAACAAGTCAAATTATTATTTTTATATTTTATTTAACGCTTACAGTAAATTTCTACAGCATATCAATTTCAGATTGATATAAAGTAAAAAAAAAAGGTTTTTATGCCTTTTCTGTCAAAGACAATTTTGTTTTTTATAATAAAACTGAAATATGCAGTATTTCCCCCACTGCCCAAAACATTCAGAAAGCAATGTTTGATGTGAAGTAATTAGAGCCTTAAAAAGATCAATAATGCAGGACGCCATTGATTAAAATTAATTATTATTTTTGAGTAATCACAGTGAAAGATAAATAAAATCACGTTAAATATATTTGGGATCCAAAAGGTGCCCCACTCATAAAGTAATACATTTTTAGCAGTTTTTTTTTACTTTCAACAATTAAGTTACGAGATCAACGTCAGGTATATCTGTGGATTTTACGTTTGAACTTTTCTGTTGTTTGTTTTATGCTCTTTTGTCAAAGAAAACAATGTTTTTGTATGGCAACCACACATGATATGCCATATTTTCCACGTAAAATTTTTTAAAGTGAAATATTTGAAATAATTGCAGCCTTGAATAATTCATTATATCATTGATTTTTTCTTTTTTTGAGCAATGGCAAAAAAATACAAATAAAGATACACAAAATAAAAAAAACAGCCTGCATGGCAGCTTTGGTGAGCCGGTAAACAATAAGCTGCGGGCCACAAATGGCCCCCGGGCCACACTTTGGACATCCTGGCTTACAGTCTCTGCAGCCTGAGGTCAAGCCAACAGCAATCATGAGCAAGCGCATCATTTTTTGCTGATACGTGTAAACCACAGGTGTCAAACTCAAGGCGCAGGGGACCAGATCCGGCCCCACGCGTCATTTAATGTGGCCTGCCAAGCCTGGAGATAATGTGGATACTTCTTCTTCCTACTAAATGTTTTCATTCTTTCCATTTTGACAGAAAAAATGAAATTTCATGTTTTACACTTTGATATATAGCAAATATTCCATTGCTATTGGTGTGACTCTTTGAGCACCTCGCCATTCAATTCCGATTCTCGGGGTGAGGATTTGATTCATAATGGATACTCTATTCAACACCATTCTTGATTCAAACTGATTTTTGCAGTGTATTATTGTGTATAATAATAACAACACTTTAACAAGACAGCTTGCAGGTTACAAAACCTCCTTCTGCTTGCTGACGTATGACACATACGTGCATCAAGAAAGCATAGGGATGGCCTAAATGTTTTATTTTTTTATTTTTATCAAATAATAAAAAATAAAAATAAACGATTTTTGAAAACTAATACAAAATTCAGGATTCGAATGTGATTGAAAAAAAAACAACCAAATAAAACATTTTTTAGCACCACTAAGTACTATATACTATGATTGTTTGTAAAAAAGATAACACTTAAATACTTAAATATCTGTTTGTCACCTTCACTTGCAAGTTACCATCAATTTGTACGTACAAAAATCCAATAACCAAATGCATATGCAATAATGTAATGAGGCGATTATACTAGGAAATTCTTATATTCACGGTTAAAGCGGCCCTCTGAGGGCAGACATGACTGCCATGTGGCCCCCCAGGAAAACACCTTGCACACCCCTGCTCTAAACACTCTAATATGACAAAATGTTCGTAGAGACATTGAGCAGTTTGGAAATGTTCAAGTCAATCGGACGTCTAACTTTAGAGTTTAATTACAGCGCCAGCATGTCAGAAAAAGAGTAGGAATAATACTTTTGCCATTAAAATATATCAACTATATTGTAGAAGCTGCAGTCTCTCAGGACCATTATGGGGAGTATTTAAGATGCTTGCACTTCAAGTAAGGAATGTCACCATCAAAATCTTTGGCCATACTGTCCAACTCAGACTCACTGGTATACACACATAATAAATACTCACACATAACAAATACTGACTGGTATACACACATAATAAATACTCACACATAATAAATACTGACTGGTATACACACATAATAAATACTCACACATAACAAATACTGACTGGTATACACACATAATAAATACTCACACATAATAAATACTGACTGGTATACACACATAATAAATACTCACACACAACAAATACTGACTGGTATACACACACAATAAATGCTCACACATAATAAATACTGACTGGTATACACACACAATAAATACTCATACATAATAAATACTGAGTGTTATACACATTATAAATACTCGCACATTATAAATACTGACTGGTATACACACATAATAACTACTCACACATAATAAATACTGACTGGTATACACACACAATAAATACTCATACATAATAAATACTGAGTGGTATACACACACAATAAATACTCACACATAATGAATACTGACTGGCATACACACAACACATACTCACACATAATAAATACTGACTGGTATACACACACAATAAATACTCACACATAACAAATACTGACTGGTATACACACATAATAAATACTCACACATAATAAATACTGACTGGTATACACACATAATAAATACTCACACATAACAAATACTGACTGGTATACACACATAATAAATACTCACACATAATAAATACTGACTGGTATACACACATAATAAATACTCACACACAACAAATACTGACTGGTATACACACACAATAAATGCTCACACATAATAAATACTGACTGGTATACACACACAATAAATACTCATACATAATAAATACTGAGTGTTATACACATTATAAATACTCGCACATTATAAATACTGACTGGTATACACACATAACTACTCACACATAATAAATACTGACTGGTATACACACACAATAAATACTCATACATAATAAATACTGAGTGGTATACACACACAATAAATACTCACACATAATAAATACTGACTGGTATACACACATATTGAATACTCACACATAATAAATACTGACTGGTATACACACATAATAACTACTCACACATAATAAATACTGACTGGTATACACACACAATAAATACTCATACATAATAAATACTGAGTGGTATACACACACAATAAATACTCACACATAATAAATACTGACTGGTATACACACATAATAACTACTCACACATAATAAATACTGACTGGTATACACACACAATACATGCTCACACATAATAAATACTGACTGGTATACACACACAATACATACTCACACATAATAAATACTGACTGGTATACACACATAATACATACTCACACATAATAAATACTGACTGGTATACACACATAATACATACTCACACATAATAAAACTGACTGGTATACACACATAATGAATACTCACACATAATAAATACTGACTGGTATACACACATAATAACTACTCACACATAATAAATACTGACTGGTATACACACATAATAAATACTCACACACAACAAATACTGACTGGTATACACACACAATAAATGCTCACACATAATGAATACTGACTGGCATACACACAACACATACTCACACATAATAAATACTGACTGGTATACACACACAATAAATACTCACACATAATAAATACTGACTGGTATACACACATAATGAATACTCACACATAATAAATACTGACTGGTATACACACATAATAACTACTCACACATAATAAATACTGACTGGTATACACACATAATAAATACTCGCACACAACAAATACTGACTGGTATACACACACAATAAATGCTCACACATAATGAATACTGACTGGCATACACACAACACATACTCACACATAATAAATACTGACTGGTATACACACACAATACATACTCACACATAATAAATACTGACTGGTATACACACATAATACATACTCACACATAATAAATACTGACTGGTATACACAAATACATACTCACACATAATAAAACTGACTGGTATACACACATAATAAATACTCACACATAATAAATACTGACTGGTATACACACATAATAAATACTCACACACAACAAATACTGACTGGTATACACACATAATAAATACTCACACACAACAAATACTGACTGGTATACACACACAATAAATGCTCACACATAATAATACTGACTGGTATACACACACAATAAATACTCATACATAATAAATACTGAGTGTTATACACATTATAAATACTCGCACATTATAAATCCTGACTGGTATACACACATAATAACTACTCACACATAATAAATACTGACTGGTATACACACACAATAAATACTCATACATAATAAATACTGAGTGGTATACACACACAATAAATGCTCACACATAATGAATACTGACTGGCATACACACAACACATACTCACACATAATAAATACTGACTGGTATACACACACAATAAATACTGACTGGTATACACACATAATGAATACTCACACATAATAAATACTCACACATAATAAATACTGACTGGTATACACACATAATACATACTCACACATAATAAATACAGACTGGTATACACACATAATACATACTCACACATAATAAAAACTGACTGGTATACACACATAATAAATACTCACACATAACAAATACTGACTGGTATACACACATAATAAATACTCACACATAACAAATACTGACTGGTATACACACATAATAAATACTCACACATAACAAATACTGACTGGTATACACACATAATAAATACTCACACATAATAAATACTGACTGGTATACACACATAATAAATACTCACACACAACAAATACTGACTGGTATACACACACAATAAATGCTCACACATAATAATACTGACTGGTATACACACACAATAAATACTCATACATAATAAATACTGAGTGTTATACACATTATAAATACTCGCACATTATAAATACTGACTGGTATACACACATAACTACTCACACATAATAAATACTGACTGGTATACACACACAATAAATACTCATACATAATAAATACTGAGTGGTATACACACACAATAAATGCTCATACATAATGAATACTGACTGGCATACACACAACACATACTCACACATAATAAATACTGACTGGTATACACACACAATAAATACTCACACATAATAAATACTGACTGGTATACACACACAATAAATACTCACACATAATAAATACTGACTGGCATACACACAACACATACTCACACATAATAAATACTGACTGGTATACACACATAATAAATACTCACACATAACAAATACTGACTGGTATACACACATAATAAATACTGACTGGTATACACACATAATAAATACTCACACACAACAAATACTGACTGGTATACACACACAATAAATGCTCACACATAATAATACTGACTGGTATACACACACAATAAATACTCACACATAATAAATACTGAGTGTTATACACATTATAAATACTGACTGGTATACACACATAATAACTACTCACACATAATAAATACTGACTGGTATACACACACAATAAATACTCATACATAATAAATACTGAGTGGTATACACACACAATAAATGCTCACACATAATGAATACTGACTGGCATACACACAACACATACTCACACATAATAAATACTGACTGGTATACACACACAATAAATACTCACACATAAATACTGACTGGTATACACACATAATGAATACTCACACATAATAAATACTGACTGGTATACACACATAATGAATACTCACACATAATAAATACTCACACATAATAAATACTGACTGGTATACACACATAATACATACTCACACATAATAAAAACTGACTGGTATACACACATAATAAATACTCACACATAATATGTACTGACTGGTATACACACAACACATACTCACACATAATAAATACTGACTTGTATACACACACAATACATACACATAATAAAAAGTGACTGGTATACACACATAATGAATACTCACACATAATAAATACTGACTGGCATACACACATAATAAATACTCACACATAATAAATACTGACTGGTATACACACATAATGAATACTCACACATAATAAATACTGACTGGTATACACACATAATACATACTCACACATAATAAAAACTGACTGGTATACACACATAATAAATACTCACACATAATAAATACTGACTGGTATACACACATAATACATACTCACACATAATAATACTGACTGGTATACACACATAATGAATACTCACACATAATAAATACTGACTGGCATACACACATAATAAATACTCACACATAATAAATACTGACTGGTATACACACATAATGAATACTCACACATAATAAATACTGACTGGTATACACACATAATACATACTCACACATAATAAAAACTGACTGGTATACACACATAATAAATACTCACACATAATAAATACTGACTGGTATACACACATAATACATACTCACACATAATAAATACTGACTGGTATACACACATAATACATACTCACACAATAAAAACTGACTGGTATACACACATAATAAATACTCACACATAATATATACTGACTGGTATACACACATAATACATACTCACACAATAAAAACTGACTGGTATACACACATAATAAATACTCACACATAATATATACTGACTGGTATACACACATAATAAATACTCACACATAATATATACTGACTGGTATACACACAACACATACTCACACATAATAAATACTGACTTGTATACACACACAATACATACACATAATAAAAACTGACTGGTATACACACATAATGAATACTCACACATAATAAATACTGAGTGGTGTAAACAAGCTATGGAGATGATACCAGTAGAACAAACTGCATTTGATTTAGATAATATTGAGTCATATATTACAATATGGGATCCATGATTTAATTTAGTTTTAACAGTTCAATGAACCTAAAATATGACTTCTCTTATTTTTGTGTAAAATATTGCACACAGTGTGTTGTCAAGCTTCTGAGATGTGATGCAAGTGTAAGTCACAGTAAAACTATTGTTCATTATTTCTTATAAGTGGCTGTGATGATAATGTCAATGAGGGATTTGGAATTCTTATTAATATTGATACTGTTGTTGATATTGTTTTGTGTTGTGTTTGTGTGTCCTCTCAATTTCTGTGTTTATTGCTATTCTGAATGTTGCTGGGCCCGCTTTGGTTTTGGAATTGGAATTGTATTATTATGGTATTATTGTGTATTATTTTGTTGGACTGATTAATAAAAATAACATGTCTATTGGCCAATGATACCGAGCCAATAGTTTGATTACAGATTATAGAGCTGAACATGTTTTATAGAAATTAATGACAGTAAACATAATAACACATTTTTAAAAAGTTTATCTTATTAAATTCAGAATTTGCTAACTTTGTGGTAAATCAGATGAAGTATTAAATGTGTGGTATTGAATGCCACATACAATCTTTTTCAAGAAACTAAAGTGCAAAAGCAAAAACTACTACAGTATTGGCCGCCATTTAAATCATTTGCCTTCCTGTATCCAGACACTTACTCCCTGACTCTGTAAACAATAAGAAAAAACACCAAAACAATATTTTTGTAACAATAATATTAAGAAAAAGATCTAAACACTTTAGTATTGTTTATACCCATCTCTACTTGAAACCGGACCAAACCTGCTTGGGGAATAAAAAGTGTTATAGTAATGTATAAATACCTTATTCTGAATGGTGTCAGTCCAGAAAACCATATGGAGCTGAAAATGAAAGTCCACTCCGACTGGAACCCCTCTGTTTGGTGACTGCACCAAAGTGTGCAGACTATTGCCGTGGATGTCACCAATGAGCAGGTCTCTGCCATTAGAAAACACCAACCACGGGACTCCGGCTGCAGGGGAAGGCAAATAAAATCATTGACCAAAAAAACAAAAAAAGAATGTGTGGAAGAAATTGTGTATTTCTATTTGGATTTTTTTCAGTGTGCAGTTGATTGCATTTTGTGCATCTAAACCTTCAAAATATTTTAGATCACTGTGTCAAAAAGGCAAGGCGGGCGTGTGTTTCCCACCTCGGCCTTCAGTGACGTCCCACTTCAATGATGACCTCTCCAAATACCATCTTTATGTCACCACATGAGCATTGCTGGAGAAACACTATACAGCAGGGGTCTCAGACACCCGGCCCGTGGGACGTTATTTGGCGGCCCCCACCTTATTATAAAAGTTTAATGTTAGTGCGGCCCGTGAGTTTTACATGAATGGCGCTTGACAGCGTCGTGTGCGGAGCTGAAGGAATCTACCAATCACGGTGTGGTATGTCTGGTTTAGCCCGTTCGGGGCTAATTGTGCTACCGTAACTTATGAATTCCATGGCGAGTCCCCCACACCGAGCCCCCCCTCGCCCCCTCCAACAACATTCTGTGTTGCCTACCCCTGCATATGTGGAAAAGCGGCAAATAAATGAAAGCAACAGAAACGTTGCCATGGAGATGAGAGTTTTAGGGACGGCGTGGCGCAGTGGAAGAGTGGCCGTGTGCAACCCGAGGGTCCCTGGTTCAAATCCCACCTAGTACCAACCTCGTCACGTCCGTTGTGTCCTGAGCAAGACACTTCACCCCTGCTCCTGATGGGTGCTGGTTGGCGCCTTGCATGGCAGCTCCCTCCATCAGTGTGTGAATGTGTGTGTGAATGGGTAAATGTGGAAGTAATGTCAAAGCGCTTTGAGTACCTTGAAGGTAGAAAAGCGCTATACAAGTACAACCCATTTATCATTTATTTATCATTCTTATGGGCCTGGCTGCAGTCACACTGCGACACCTGTCCGTCAGTAATAACGGTCCCCGATAACTTGGACAAATTCAAACCAACATTTGGTTTTTTTTATTGTTTAATTTGCGTTGCCTCATATTACTTAATTCTCATTTTGTTCATTTATATTTTGATTTTATTTTGTGTTGAAAATAAAAATAAAGACATTTAAAATATATTTTTTAAGAAATCCGCGCCCCAGCCTCACCCAGACTCTGCATCCAGTGGCCCCCAGGCCAATTGAGTTTGAGATACATACAGGAACACATTTACACACTACTGGCCATTGAACAACAGTGTACAAATGGGTTCTTTTCTGGCGCATTTAAAAATCAATAAACCCGCATCAGCAATTCAAACACATCTTATGTGGTACTGTCCAAATTAAAATAGCAAAAAACATGTTAAACGTTAAAAAATAAAGAAATAAAATATCTGAACTGACCATTTGTAGCACCCGCTTAACGCCGCATAAGCCAGTGGTATCGCTGGTAGGCGCTTGAATCTAGTGGAAGTGGCGGGCTTTTCCCCATTTCATCGCTGGGACAGCTGAGCTAACTTCCACGGTTGGCAGACTTCGTCTCACAAGATGTAGTTTCTCTTGAAATATCCTTCTTGAAAATGGCCTCGCAAATATATATCTGCCACCGGATCAACGTTTTGCTCTCCTTCTCTGCGGGGTTAAAAAAGTGATTCCTCTGCTAGCCCGCCATGGCTACGGCGCTACACTTCAGTCAATTGCAACTTGTGATTGGATACTTACTTTGCAGTGACAAATGAGTATCCAATCACAGTCTCGTTAACGTCAGGCCACCTAGAAAGGCTACTGTCAACTGGGATCTGATCGGCTATCGCAACTGTCAATCAACTGTATGTGTTCTCAAATTCATCTGCTAACGATCCCAGTGAGTATCCAATCAGAGGAGGCGTAAATGTCTAGAAGGCCTTATTGACAACAACTCCTGATCTCATTGGCTATGGCAATTATCAATCAACTGTATGTGCCCGTTCACTTACAGTGCGCACACATTGTAGATTGTGAAGGCAGATTTGGTACAGCATGGCAACATAAGCTAGCTGAATTCTGATTGGATACAAACTCTAACCTAAAAACAAGGAAGGAGAATAATATGACATGAAGACAATATGAATACTTTTTAATATTTAGGGAAAGTCAATTAAAATGTAATTGTCTTTAATGATGATGGTGATTTGTGGTTATGTTGAGCTAGCAGAGAAGGTCTTGCTGGCCCCGACGCCACACCACCGCAGAAAGGTGAAGTGTTTTCCACTCACGACCAAAGCAAACTCCTCTCACTCACTGAGACAGAAGCCAAAGAGGTCAGCCTCTCCACGTCACAAAGCCAAGAGATGTGGACTAAAACAACAATGTAGAGGCAACAATGCAGCAGGAAGGAGCGCAGTGGCTCGGCAAAGCAGCCCTGGGGGTCGTCTACAGGAAAGGCTTTCATGCTAATGAGCATTGTTTATACCAGGGCTCCACAACCTTTTTGGCACCAGGGCCCGGTTTAATGTAGGCATTCTTCTCACGTTTGGCAGATACATTTAGCAAATAAGTGCATGAAAAATGAATACATGAAAAAACTCAGCCTAACATTCAATTAGTGGACTTTTCCCTTTGCAAAGAAGCTCTCCATAGACTTTTGCTTTTTGCTCATTTTGCTAGTAGTAGGCTTGGTTTTTTGGCTTTAGTATGTGATGGGTTATAGGTGATACATCACATTCAAGGACAAGAGCATGGATGTACAGGATAAGAAAGCTAGAAATACTTGACATTAGTTCCAATAGATTTCTGTGGATTACTATTTCCATTCTAAAAGTGATAAATTCATATTTTGTGCAATATTTCATACACTAATGTTAGCTTTTTGGTCCAATTTTCCATGCATAAATACATCCGTTATTGCCAACTACTTTTGTAATAGGACGATGTGCAATAATAGCAGCACTTTAACTTTTTAGGCTAAAGAAGTTGTGTATTTTCTTCCTTCAGCACAACTATTTTATGCAACAATTTAGCACTTCTCCACTTGGACTCCTTCGATCACTTTGTTCCTGATCTGCTCTGATCTTAGGTCATCTTGGACTGCAGATGGAACCTAGCTTTTGGCTACCATTTGGCACCTTGACATTCCATATGTTGATTAATGTGCATTGTCCCATGTGACAAAGATGTAACAAATATAGCAAATGGCCACTTCCTATCAGGAGTTTTCTAATACATCTATGAACAAGCTTATTGGTGTGTCTGCTGGAACTGGCCAAAGTTAAGTAGGAGAAAATGTCTCTGTGCGGCCCGCTAGCAAATGCGTCACGGACTGCTGGCTGGAGACCACTGCTTTAGAAGGTTCATTGTCAGATGTAAAAAGGTGTATGACGGACAGAGAAGAAACACGACACTTACTGGACGGATGGGCTCGACAGTATCTGTGCTGCTCCAGGATGTAACCCTCCCTGCAGCTGCAATGGTGGGAACCCACGCGGTCTTCGCACAGGTGGTCACACACGCCCCACATTGAGCACTCATCAAAGTCTCGAATAGAAAGAAGGCGTCACAACCATTTCATCATAAGGCACTGGCTCATATTTACCGTATGGAGGAATGATGTACCTATACATGAGCGGCTGTCGTTGCTGCTGACGATGTATCCGGAAGGACAGGAACAGGTCCCTCCGTGAGGGGAGGGATGGCAGCGATGTTCACAACTCAGAGAGGAACAACTCCAAATACCTGAGAAAATAAAAAAGAATGAAAATTAGCCCCTGTGAACAATACTAGAAAGGTTCAGATAGAGTGGAACTAACTGCAGTTGTGTCCGGCAGTGGCGTTGGTTTCATCCTCTCCATCAGGACAGTGCGGCGTGCCATCACACAGCTGATCCATAGGAATGCACGCACCTGAGGACGGACATGGCCATTCTCCTGGGTGACACTCCTGTCGTGCATTGTCTATTGACATCAAAATAAAGTCATCACCTGTCGCCCGTACCAGCATCTACACATCAACATACAACAGGCTTGCAAAGTAGTGTAAGACAAGGAAGGTGGCACTCCTCTTTATACAATGGTGACAAGGACTGTCACTTTAAATGAATGCAGGGCGGCGGAAGGGAGTGTGAGGAGGGTCAGAGGGGGCTTCTAGAGCCCATCCTCTAAAAACACACTCTTCACAGCCATGTGGATGAATTCTAAAGCCCTTTGCTGGGAGGGAGCGAGGGGGGTTGCACAATCATATGCAACAAAGAGCTCTTCCAACACTTGAATGATACACTCGGAGGAGCACAAGAAAAAACAAGCTTCTAGCCAGCACTTCTCGTATAAAAAAGGCCACAAGTAAGCCCACAAACTGCTAAAGCGTTTCCTTTTTCGTGCCAAAGAAATTTGGTCCTCAAAGTAAGATTGAAGTAGGAGTATGTTGAAAAGCAAATAATCAATGATTGGGGCACGGCAATAAAGCAGGGCTTGGCTTATAAAGGGGATGGAAAATGATCATTAGTCTTTTCTGAAATGTTGTCACTATGTCGGATACTCATGTTAACATCAAACCAGAAAGTTCATGCATTTTGGCCTGAGCTCGAACGCAGCTTTGGATGCCTTGCTTTGTGCTTTGTTGGGTCTGCTCCTGTCTCTGGCCATGCTCCCTCTTTTACCCCAGCGGACGATGGCGTGGAACACCCCAGAGGCCACCACAGTGGATATGTTTCTTTTACTTTTTATTCATAGCTAGTATGTAGAAGTGTCTGGTTGTATCTGCTGCTTTAATGTCTTTAATGTCCTCTGTGTTCTTTGATGTTTGATGTTTCCCTCTTACACACATGGAAGAGGGATGTGTACCATGGCTATGAGTTGTTGTTTTTCCCTTGGCCTCAGTCTGCACCTCCTCTCCAGGGCCCAGGCTAAGACCGATTTTTTTTATTTGGTTTTAATCTTCTATTCCCCCTCCTTGTTTACCTGTATCTCATCTTTTTTGTAAGGGGCGCTGGAAGCCGGCAGACCCGTCAGCGATCCTGTTCTGTCTCCCTGTAATGTTTGTCTAAACTAGAATGGGATTGTGCTGAAAATTTTAATTTTCCTGAAGGAACTCTCCTGACGGAATAAATAAAGTACTATCTAATCTAATCTAATCTCTGCCTGCGTTGTTTTGCACTCTGGCTACGTTGTGACATCACAGCGAGGCGGCTGTACGTATTTGGACATTAAGTGAAGCTATCAGACAGAGGGGGAGCTCTGCTTGAAGCCAGCTGAGTTTGAGAAAACAGAAGAAATAATAAGATAAAGAATTTTTCATATAATCTTGGCATGCGGACAATGGCACTGATGTGCAGCAAGCAGTGACATGAATGCTGCCAAATCCTGCTTTTTCCATATCCGTACCGCAGCCTTTTTCATCTGCGTTGTCCTCACAGTCGTCCTCTCCGTCACAAAGCCATACTTGATGAATACAGCGGCCACTGGGGCAGGTGAAGTAGTTGCCCCTGCATGAAGGATAGGCTGCAAATGAAGAGGACTATTAGAGAAGAAGTGATCTGGGGATGAAGGTAGCAGGTAGAAGGGCTGGCATACTGCAGTTGAGCTCATCGCTCCGATCCCCACAGTCGTCATCGTGGTCACAGATGTAACGCTGAGGGACACACATGCCATTCTGGCAGGGAAACAAGCCTGCATTGCAGTGCTGTGCTACAGAAAAGAGAGAAAGAGATATCTCGTCAAGTGTAACCTTTCACTTTTTATCGCCATGATTCCAAATAGGGATGTCCAGATCCAGGTTTTTGCACTTCCGATCCAATACCGATGTTGTTTTTGCACTTCCGATCCGATAATGATACAGGCCTATCCGAGCATGTATTAAAGTTTGAAGTTATTTAGTTGTCAGATTCATGTTGAAAAGGGTTTTAGTACTCTTGATAACAACTAGCCAGCTGAATTAGGTGAGTTTGAATAATACACAATGGTTGGTATTCAAGGATAAACACAAAATAGACAAAATTATACATTGCAAACAGAAATGGCATCATTAAACAGTAAAAAAGTGAACAGTATAAAGTGCAAATAATGATGTAAAGCAAAACACACAAACCACCTGAGTGGGATAGAATGTCTATAACTCCGCATCAATACTTGCTCGCGAACAAGAGTGAACTAAAAAAAAAAAAATCTATCTACACACTCCCTTCAATTGTTTGCCCCAGTCAGGGGGGGGATACTAATTGAAGTCCTAGCATAATAGGGAGATTTTTTCTAAGAAAGACGAGCACTTCAAGATGCTCAGGTGTCAGCCTGCTCCTGTGTTCAACAATGATGAGTGAGGCTGTGCGAAAAAGCCTCTCACTCGCAAGAGTCATTAAATTGTCTTACAATTTTACCACCACGCTTGACTTTGTTGTGGCATGTTTTGCACTCCACCTCTTCATCTTTTTCGTTTTGTAGGGTAAAATAATCCCACACAGCTGACATTTTTACTGGTTACTTTTAATTCACATGGCCATCTTAACGGTTTGGACACAGACCTGTGGATGTGTTGAAGGTGTGCTGGGAAATGCGGAACGGAAATTAGGGAGCAGCAGAAAAGTGTAATGTATTATTCAAATCGGTGCGTTGTAAAACACGGACCGGAAGTTTTTAAAAAACTGGATCTGGATCAGCATTTTCCCCATGCATGGCCGATACGCATTTTTTGGCAAATATCGGCGGCTGATCCGATGCAAATATCGGATCGGGACAACCCTAATTCCAACATGAAGGTCCAGGATGGACTTACTGCAATTGGTCTCGTCAGAGCCGTCCCGACAGTCCAGTATGTGGTCACATCGCTGAGTACGCTGGTAACAGGCGCCATTAGCACATCTAAGATCCATGCACTCTGGGTAATCTGAAAGATTAGATCATCATCTGAGCAACATAATGCACACATGTCAGCCCGACAGCCCGACAAGGAGTGAAAAGCTTGGCGCATGTGAGGGATAAGCCGGGACAATTTAACTGTAGCGACAGCATTTGCAGCCGCATTCTTGCAATTGTGGGATTCCTATAGAGTGTGGTGCTTTGAGAGCGGGACAATAGCTGCAGAGCAGTTGAACTTCAGCTGGACTAATCCACCCAGGAATCTGCAATCAACCTCTGACAACAAGAAGCACACTGTGGGCCGTCAGCGAGCCTCTTAATCTCCAGAAATTGATTCCGATGCCACAGAAGTTGAAATAAACCACTTTGGGAGGAGACTTACTGCAGTTCCTCTCGTCCGAGCCGTCCGTGCAGTCAGGCAGATGGTCGCACCGGTACTCTGCCGGCACGCACGCACCGTTGTTGCAGCCGAATTGTCCACTGGTGCATGTCCTCCCAGCTGGGGACAAACAACATAGGTGTTACAAGCACGTCCTACAGACTGTAGTCATGAGAAGCAGCCCACACAGGAGCGCCATGGAGAAGTCTGCCTTTAGAAATAAAAGCAGAAATGCGCGGTGAGAGACAACACACAGTGGCTGAATCCAGACTGTGAATATCAGAGCGAGGAGTTGAGCTCCAGACTAAAGAGCGACTAACATTTTTACAGCAGATTACCCAAAACACTAAAGCAATGGTATTAAATAAAATATATTTGTCAAACATTTATCATGACGGCAGGGTGCTTCCGTCATATATTATACATCATCTTTGACTTTCACATATTTCTTCTGTTTTAATGTGTGGCTTTATTCATGACTGTGTGAACTATTTAGTCAGATAGAAAATGTTACAATGACATTAAATAGGAAAGGAAAAGAAAAAAGAAAGAAAAAAGTGTATGCACAATTTTGCATTTGAACAATTTGAACAATTGCATGTGCAGATGTGTATATGTATATATGTATGTATATACATATTTATATATGTATGTATATACATATGTATATATTGGTAATGTATTTACATGCAAGTACTACAATCTCTAAGAGTCCTTTCCTGTGTTTCTTTATCTCGAGATCGATTTCTTGTTTTTGTTTTTTTTCTCTATTTGACGCGTACAAAGTGAATGTGGAAAGTGTCGGCATAATAGCCTGTTAGCTTCAGCGTATTCCATTTTGGCCAGACCAAATAAAACCCATTGAAATGAAAACTGAATGGAATTCTAAAATAAGAATAGTGAAGGGAGTGGTTTTGAATGAGTTGAATTGAGATTCTAACTAGAATAATCCCTAGAAAAGCACCGAGGCAGCAAAGACCTATCTCTAATTGCTGAAATAAACAGGGTGAATCCACTCCCTTTGTCCCTGTGGGTGGAGGCGGGGCCCAGGCCACGAGCAAACGCACACAGAGACAAGTTGAACATCCTAAGGTAATTAACAGCACTGTAGGTACCGCAGTCTTGCAGTTTCAAAATCATCACGATAATGACGGTATGAAAATAGTGAGTGTAGGTTTTTTTCTGGCGCTTTTGCGTTTGCCGGTTTAAAATGAACTACATCTCCCCTAATTGTCAGCACAGCGCGGGATGAGAGAGCAGGGCGTGCAAGGCCGTAAGGGGAAGAAGGAGAAAGCATACGGGAGGAGTGTGATTGGAGAAGATAAGAGGAATTTTTTTATGGAAATTTCCTGAAAATTCCATCAATGTTCGTTGAATAGTTCCAAAAAATGCTTCACAATAATGTAGTCTGCATTCAAACTTCTGCTGTTGAAATGTGATGTGAATTATATTTATATAGCGCTTTTTCTCTTTTTTTTCTCTTTACATAGTGAAAGCCAATATCTATATTGCATTCAAAGCAGTGTGGGTGGCACTGGGAGCAGGTGGGTCAAGTGTCTTGCCCAAGGACACAACGGCAGTGACTAGGATGGCAGAAGAGGGGATCGAACCTGCAACCCTCAAGTTGCTGGCACAACCACTCTACCAACCGAGCTATATACCAAAATGAATAAGCAATTTTAACGTTTCCATTATATTGTTTGTCTGCATAATAAAAACAATTATTCCTGGTGTGCAAGAAAAGATTTGTATCCGGCTCTACATCCTGATCTAATCCCGGACTATTGTGATCTTTGCTGCTGAAGGTTTTCAGTTCCATATATTCCTGTTCAGCAAGATTTTGAATGTCTACAAGTGTGGATGAAGGTTCAGAATCCCTTCGAGCGTTGTAAATTTGTAGTTGACTATCGATGTTTGTTTTCCGTCAGACTCCATTATCGTTGTTATTGTTGTGGTTACTCTGGGAGTTGTAATTTTGGTCCAGATCCTTGATGTCTTTGACAACTACAAGCCCCGTTTCCATATCAGTTGTGAAATTGTGTTAGATGTAAATATAAACAGAATACAATGATTTGCAAATCCTTTTCAAGCCATATTCAGTTGAATATGCTACAAAGACAACATATTTGATGTTCAAACTCATAAACTTTTTTTGTTGTTGCAAATAATCATTAACTTTAGAATTTGATGCCAGCAAAACGTGACAAAGAAGTTGGGAAAGGTGGCAATAAATACTGATAAAGTTGAGGAATACTTTTCAAAGACTTATTTGGAACATCCCACAGGTGTGCAGGCTAATTGGGAACAGGTGGGTGCCATGATTGGCTATAAAAGCAGCTTCCATGAATTGCTAAGTAATTCACAAACAAGGATGGGGTGAGGGTCACCACTTTGGAAGCAAATTGTCGAACAGTTTTAGAACAACATTTCTCAACGAGCTATTGCAAGGAATTTAGGGATTTTACCATTTATGGTCCGTAAAATCATCAAAAGGTTCAGAAAATCTGGCGAAATCACTGCACGTAAGCGATGATATTACGGACCTTTGATCCCTCAGGTGGTACTGCATCAAAAACAGACATCAGTGTGTAAAGGATATCACCACATGGGCTCAGGAACACTTCATAAAACCACTGTCAGTAACTACAGTTGGTCGCTACATCTGTAAGTGCAAGTTAAAACCCTACTATGCAAAGCAAAAGCCATTTATCAACAACACCAAGGAACGCCGCTGGCTTCTCTGGGCCCGAGCTCATCTAAGATGGACTGATGCAAAGTGGAAATTTGTTCTGTGGTCTGACAAGTCCACATTTCAAATTATATTTGGAAACTGTGGACGTGGTGTCCTCTGGAACAAAGAGGAAAATAACCAATCCAGATTGTTATGGGCGCGAACTTCAAAAGCCAGCATGTGTGATGGTACGGGGGTGTATTAGTGCCCAAGGCATGGGTAACTTACACATCTGTGAAGGCACTATTAATGCTGAATGGTCCATACAGGTTTTGGAACAACATGTGTTGTCATCCAAGCAACGTTATCATGGACGCCCCTGCTTATTTCAGCAAGACAATGCCAAGCCACGTGTTACAACAGCGTGGCTTCATAGTAAAAGAGTACGGGTACTTTCCTGGCCCGCCTGCAGTCCAGACCTGTCTCCCATGGAAAATGTGTGGTGAAGCGTAAAATAGGACAGCGGAGACCCCGGACTGTTGAAGGACTGAAGCTCTACATAAAACAAGAATGGGGAATAATTCCACTTTCAAAGCTTCAACAATTAGTTTCCTCAGTTCCCAAACTGAGGAAATTCTAAGTTAATTATTATTTGCAAATAAAAAATAAAGTTTATGAGTTTGAACATCAAATATGTTGTCTTTGTAGCATATTCAACTGAATATGGCTTGAAAAGGATTTGCAAATCATTGTATTCTGTTTATATTTACATCTAACACAATTTCCCAACTCATTTAGAAACAGGGTTTGTACAACAGAGTGAAACCTCTAGTCAGTAATCCACTTTCTTTGTCTCCATGGGTAGAGGTGGGGTCAGGGCTGCTAAAATACGCACACAGAAATAAGTTGAGCCTTGTAATGTAAATGGAAGGTAAAGTAGTAGAAACTCTCCAGTTCTTATTCCGTTTCGGACCTTTTCTGAAATTTTTCCTGAAATTCCACACTTAACTTTTTGAGTTATGTTGCTAAATAATTACCAGACCAAAAAAACCCCAAGTATTACATAACTACTTAGCAGAAGTAATAATGGATACACAATGTACTTACGGCAGTTTTGCCGCTCGTCTGAACCATCTTCACAGTCTTCCTCATCATCGCACACCCACACGTCTGGGATGCACTCACCATCACTCAGACACTGGAAGTGACTTTCATCACATGTTATCTGAGCTGTAGGCAAGAATAGAATAGCATCATTTTACACAAACATGTAGAAATACAGCAAATATCACCAATTACTACGTTTGTTACGTCTCGCCTCGACTACTGGAACGTATTATTTTGGGGTCTCCCCATGTCTAGCATTAAAAGATTACAGTTGGTACAAAATGCGGCTGCTAGACTTTTGACAAGAACAAGAAAGTTTGATCACATTACGCCTGTACTGTATATACCTTTATATACATATATACATACATATATACCTATACTGTATATACCTTTATATACATATATACATACATATATACCTATACTGTATATACCTTTATATACATATATACATACATATATACCTATACTGTATATACCTTTATATACATATATACATACATATATACCTGTACTGGCTCACCTGCACTGGCTTCCTGTGCACTTAAGATGTGACTTTAAGGTTTTACTACTTACGTATAAAATACTACACGGTCTAGCTCCATCCTATCTTGCCGATTGTATTGTACCACATGTCCCGGCAAGAAATCTGCGTTCAAAGGACTCCGGCTTGTTAGTGATTCCCAAAGCCCAAAAAAAGTCTGCGGGCTATAGAGCGTTTTCCGTTCGGGCTCCAGTACTCTGGAATGCCCTCCCGGTAACAGTTCGAGATGCCACCTCAGTAGAAGCATTTAAGTCTCACCTTAAAACTCATTTGTATACTGCAGCCTTTAAATAGACTCCCTTTTTAGACCAGTTGATCTGCTGTTTCTTTTCTTTTTCTTCTATGTCCCACCCTCCCCTGTGGAGGGGGTCCGGTCCGATCCGGTGGCCATGTACTGCTTGCCTGTGTATCGGCTGGGGACATCTCTGCGCTGCTGATCCGCCTCGACATCTCTGCGCTGCTGAGCCGCCTCCGCTTGGGATGGTTTCCTGCTGGCTCCGCTGTGAACGGGACTCTCGCTGCTGAGTTGGACCCGCTTTGGACTGGACTCTCGCGACTGTGTTGGATCCATTGTGGATTGAACTTTCACAGTATCATGTTAGACCCGCTCGACATCCATTGCTTTCCTCCTCTCTAAGGTTCTCATAATCATTATTGTCACAGACGTCCCACTGGATCATTATTGTCACCGATGTCCCACTGGGTGTGAGTTTTCCTTGCCCTTATGTGGGCCTACCGAGGATGTCGTGGTGGTTTGTGCAGCCCTTTGAGACACTAGTGATTTAGGGCTATATAAGTAAACATTGATTGATTGATTGATGATTGCCTATGAAATGATCCTGCTGAATCATTTCAAGCTGGAAAGCAACATTTAAGTCAAGTCCATCAAAAAATATGATTTCAACATCGCTAGGTTGTGAGTGGGGATGCTGGGCAACTTACGGCACTCGTGTTCATCAGAGTCATCCGAACAGTCCGATGTCCCGTCACAGTACCAGTCCCATGGGATGCATCGGCCCGTCCCACAGCGGAACTGCCCAAGTTCACACCCTACGCACACACCACACACACACACACATAGACACAAACACAGTACATTTTAGCTTCAAGTAGTATTAGGGTTGCAAAATTCAAAGAATATTCAAAGTTGGAAACTTTCCTAGGAATTAACGGGAATACATGGAAATTAATGAATGGGAATAAACATTGAATGCAACATGGCAGATCTTGCAGCATGATTATTAGCTAAACAACCTGATTTCATGCAAATTCAGTACAATTTCAACCCTACACTGTGCATTCCTCCATCACATGTGCAGATAATTGCCAGCATGCTACACACTACAGCAGGACTATTGAGTATTTGAGTAGTAGTATTTGAGCCCAAGGACTTCATCCAGTCAAGTAAGAGTTGATATTACTGGGGTAAATATATTTGATCTATGATATTTAAGTTCAATTGAAGTGTAATTGCTTGTTACTATATTTCTCCGTTAGCCGTGATGCTAATTTTCTCTATGTTAAATCTCATTCATTTACGCTAACAAATTGACCTTTTTTGAGATGTGTAAAGTTCAAGCAGCAAATAGTAAATAAAGCCATTCTCTTGTCAGACAAGGATGTAGCTTATAGTTTGATTTAGCATCCTGATTGACTCTTCATTTATTCTTCTAGACCAGGGATGTCCAAACTTTTTCTACAGAGGGACGCACACGGAAAAAATAAAGCATGCGGGCGCCATTTTGATATTTTTCATTTTCAAACTGTAACAAAATATATGGATTTATTTTTATTTTTTTACCTTCAGGGCTTCCGGGGACCATAAATGTAATGTTAAAAACAAGTCAAATTATTATTATTAGATGCCTATAGTAAACATCTACAGTATATCAACTTCAGGTTGATATAAAGTAAAAAAAAAAAGGTTTTATGCCTGTTCTGTCAGAGACAACTTTGTTTTTTACAATAACACTGAAATCTGCAACATTTCGACCACTGCCCAAAACATTCAGAAAGCAATGTTTGATGTGAATAATTAGAGCCTTAAAAAGATCAATAATGCAGGACACCATTGATTTTAATTATTATTATTATTTAATAATCACAGTGAAAATATTAAAAAAAATCACAATAAATATATTTAGGATAAAAAATGTGCCCCACCCATAAAGTGATACATTTTTATTAGTTTTTTTTTACTTACAACACTTAAGTAACGAGATCAACTTCAGATATATCTGTCGATTTTACGTTTGAATTATTATTTTCTTGGTTTTAAGCTCTTGTCAAAGAAAATGTTTGTTCAATGTAATATTTTCAATATTAAAACATTTTAAAGTGAAATATTTAAGCCTTGAATAGGTCAATAATTCATTATAACATTGATTTTTTTTTGGAGCAATGGCAAAAAAAGAAAAATAAAGATAGGCAAAAGAAGAAGAAAAAAACAGCCTGCATGGCAGCTTTGTGTCAACATTGCAACTTGTTCTAGTTAGATTTCACCTCATTACACTTTTTTAAATGTTTTTATTTTTATTTTTGCAGTAGCATTTACAGAATGTGTGGCGGGCCGCTAAACAATTCACTGCGGGCCACAAAAGGCCCCCGGGCCACACTTTGGACACCGCTGATCTAGACTATTTCTATTCATTTATCCATCAGTCAAATATTTTGAAAGACTATTCCAATTGTTTAGCTGACTATTTACCGTGTGGCATCGCATTAGTCTTTTACAAGAATAAATGAATACAAAGAGAATTAAAGCTGCAAGCAGCGTTGGTCGGGTCCGCCGTTGGCCGCCGCCGCCGCCGCCGCCGTGTCCCGAGTCCCGATCTTAGTCAGACCTACGTAGAAGTTTTTTATTCCATGTCTATACGACATTTCTAACAGAAGTTACATGCAGTTTTGTCTGTTTTTTTTCCTAGGGGGCGCTAAGTGCAATTTTGATTTTTGGGTTTTGTTTTTTTATTAGATGGCAGTTTTTGCCAGTTCTGATATGTCTGTAAAATTTGGTGAGTTTTGAAGCATGTTAAGGGTGGAAATTACAGATCGGCGATTCTGGATGTTGTTGATAAAAGGCTTTTGCTTTGCATAGTAGAGCTTTAACTTGCACTTTGAAGCATTTTAAGGGGGTCAAATTACAGTTTAAAGAGGCAAAAAAGACATTTTTTCAGGAAACTTTGCGCAGGGGTTTTTTGAAGGCGCATAAAATCCAAACCGGAGCAATAATCAAAACGTTGTTCGACAGTTTTAATCAAAAGGGTTCAATCTCTTTCCTGTGCGAGTTTGAAGCCGAAACGACAAACGCACTGGGAGGAGTTTCGATTTGAAAACGGTGACGGGTTTTCACAAAACTTTTATTTTGAAGGGGCAATTTTTCACTTCCTGTTGATTTTGGCCGAAGGATGTCAATCATCTAAATGTAGATCTAAGAGAGACCTACATAGAAGTTTTTGTTTCATGTCTTTCTGACATTCCTACTGGAAGTTACAAGCAGTTTTGTCTGTTTTCTCTTCCTAGGAGCAGTTTTTTTTGTGTTTTATTCAAAAATTGCGCTAGAGCGCAATTTTGAGTTTTTAAAATTTTTTTTTTCATTAGATCGCAATTTCTGCCAGTCCTGATGTGTCTGCCAAGTTTGGTGAGTTTTGAAGCATCTTAAGGGGGTCAAATTATAGTTCAAAGAGGCAAAAATTGCATTTTTTGCGAAAATTTTGCTTTAAAGGGGTTTTTGCAAAATTTTTGTTGATTTTTGCCCCAGAAGATACAATTATGAAATTTAGGTATAGGTCAGCCCTACATAGAGGTTTTTGTTTCATGTCTCTACGACATTCCTAATGGAAGTTACAAGAAGTCTGTTTTTTTTTTTTTCCTAGGGGGCGCTAGCGCGCAATTTTCATTTTTGGGGTTCGGTTGCTTAATAAGTTGGGAAGGCATGCCAGACCGACGTGTGTGTTAACTTTGGTGAGTTTTGAAGCATGTTAAGGGGGTGAAATTGGGGTGCGACGGTGCGGAATAAAGAAAGAAAGCAAGAAAGAAAGAATAATAATAAGAAACGTTACAGATTCAATAGGGTCCTTGCCTATGGCAAAGGACAGAGTCCTTTGGACTCTCACTATTATGTTGGATCCACTATGGACTGGACTCTCACTATTATGTTAGATCCACTATGGACTGGACTCTCACTATTATGTTAGATCCACTATGGACTGGACTCTCACACTATTATGTTAGATCCACAATGGACTGGACTCTCACACTATTATGTTAGATCCACTATGGACTGGACTCTCACACTATTATGTTAGATCCACTATGGACCGGATTCTCACACTCTTAACTAGATCCACTATGGACTGGACTCTCACACTATTATTTTAGATCCACTATGGACTGGACTCTCACTATTATGTTAGATCCACTATGGACTGGACTCTCACAATATTATGTTAGATCCACTATGGACTGGACTCTCACTATTATGTTAGATCCACTATGGACTGGACTCTCACACTATTATGTTAGATCCACTATGGACTGGACTCTCACACTATTATTTTAGATCCACTATGGACTGGACTCTCACACTATTATGTTAGATCCACTATGGACTGGACTCTCACACTATTATGTTAGATCCACTATGGACTGGACTCTCACACTATTATGTTAGATCCACTATGGACTGGACTCTCACTATTATGTTAGATCCACTATGGACTGGACTCTCACTATTATGTTAGATCCACTATGGACTGGACTCTCACACTATTATGTTAGATCCACTATGGACTGGACTCTCACACTATTATGTTAGATCCACTATGGACTGGACTCTCACTATTATGTTAGATCCACTATGGACTGGACTCTCACTATTATGTTAGATCCACTATGGACTGGACTCTCACTATTATGTTAGATCCACTATGGACTGGACTCTCACACTATTATGTTAGATCCACTATGGACTGGACTCTCACACTATTATTTTAGATCCACTATGGACTGGACTCTCACACTATTATGTTAGATCCACTATGGACTGGACTCTCACACTATTATGTTAGATCCAGTATGAACTGGACTCTCACTATTATGTTAGATCCACTATGGACTGGACTCTCACTATTATGTTAGATCCACTATGGACTGGACTCTCACTATTATGTTAGATCCACTATGGACTGGACTCTCACACTATTATGTTAGATCCACAATAGACTGGACTTTCACACTATTATGTTAGATCCACTATGGACTGGACTCTCACACTATTATGTTAGATCCACTATGGACTGGATTCTCACACTCTTAACTAGATCCACTATGGACTGGACTCTCACACTATTATTTTAGATCCACTATAGACTGGACAGAGTCCTTTGCCATAGGCAGGGCGGACCCTAATAATGCCACGTACATCATCTGATGTGTGGAAACATTTCACCCCAACCAAGGCGGTGTACATTAGCAAATAGTGTGCAAAGAGCGAGGTCAGGTATGTCACAAAGATGCATGTAGACAAGAGCCCAATAATATATCATCATCACAATTCCCCATTCATTCCCGTATATTCCCATTCATTCTCATTCATTCTCATGGACGGTGTCCAACTTTGAATAACCAAAAAATGGTCAATATTTCCAAACTTCCCGAGCTTAAACTTCCCGTGGTAGATTTCCGGAAATTTACCGGAAACTTTCCACCCCTCTGCAACCCTAAGTAGTATATAGATTGAGGTTTAAAGTAATGAAGGAAGTACAGGTGCTACTGGCACCTGAACCTTCAGGAACATGGAAAAGTTTGTCTAAACTCTAGGCGAGAACCGGATACACAAATCTTTTCAGGAAATTTACCAAAAAAGTACCATGAGGATGAAATTAAAATCTTCAAAAGGACTTTGGGGTTGTTTTTGCCTGGGTCCAAAAGCAGGAGCAGGGGTAATTCCGTAGACATTCTACAAGTAATGAGAAGGATGTTTTAATGTTTAAAGTGTGATGAAATGTGCTGCTAGCATGGTTGATGAGTGGTGGAGACATGCGTGCCATCCACCCGCTCCCCCATCCAGGACCTTACACAATCCTCTTCTGCGCTCATACCAAAGCCCCTTTTGATGTTCCCAATGAGTGGCATCTGTGGAGATAAGGTACCACCACGCTACATCCACTGACATCTTCCAGGGGGGGGCGGGGGCCAGGGCTTGATTCAGGCAGCATAGCTGAATGGCAGAACACTCCATCACAACTCTCCAAGTAGGAATGTGCAACTCTGACAGCCTGGTCTCTGGGTCACGCTGCTTGTGGCCAGTCCCATATTTCAATAGTCCTTTGGGCTGGAACCATCATCTCAACTCAACTTTCATACTAAAAGACATCTTGATTATTCCACAAGTTGGTCAGACCACTATGGTGGTACTTAGTGGTCTGACCACTATGGTGGTACTTAGTGGTCGGACCACTATGGTGGCACTTAGTGGTCACACCACTATGGTGGTACTTAGTGGTCTGACCACTATGGTGGTACTTAGTGGTCAGACCAGTATGGTGGTACTTAGTGGTCGGACCACTATGGTGGTACTTAGTGGTCCGACCACTATGGTGGTACTTAGTGGTCCGACCACTATGGTGGCACTTAGT
Source organism: Nerophis ophidion (assembly GCF_033978795.1). NCBI lineage: Eukaryota > Metazoa > Chordata > Actinopteri > Syngnathiformes > Syngnathidae > Nerophis > Nerophis ophidion. The sequence goes on along the minus strand of NC_084629.1, from coordinate 43,685,764 downwards.
GGTCACACCACTATGGTGGTACTTAGTGGTCTGACCACTATGGTGGTACTTAGTGGTCGGACCACTATGGTGGCACTTAGTGGTCGGACCACTATGGTGGCACTTAGTGGTCGGACCACTATGGTGGCACTTAGTGGTCAGACCACTATGGTGGTACTTAGTGGTCGGACCACTATGGTGGCACTTAGTGGTCTGACCACTATGGTGGTACTTAGTGGTCAGACCACTATGGTGGTACTTAGTGGTCGGACCACTATGGTGGCACTTAGTGGTCTGACCACTATGGTGGTACTTAGTGGTCAGACCACTATGGTGGTACTTAGTGGTCTGACCACTACGGTGGTACTTAGTGGTCTGACCACTATGGTGGTACTTAGTGGTCTGACCACTATGGTGGTACTTAGTGGTCTGACCACTATGGTGGTACTTAGTGGTCTGACCACTATGGTGGTACTTAGTGGTCGGACCACTATGGTGGCACTTAGTGGTCGGACCACTGTGGTGGTACTTAGTGGTCTGACCACTATGGTGGTACTTAGTGGTCGGACCACTATGGTGGCACTTAGTGGTCACACCACTATGGTGGTACTTAGTGGTCTGACCACTATGGTGGTACTTAGTGGTCAGACCAGTATGGTGGTACTTAGTGGTCGGACCACTATGGTGGTACTTAGTGGTCTGACCACTATGGTGGTACTTAGTGGTCTGACCACTATGGTGGTACTTAGTGGTCGGACCACTATGGTGGCACTTAGTGGTCGGACCACTGTGGTGGTACTTAGTGGTCGGACCACTATGGTGGCACTTAGTGGTCGGACCACTGTGGTGGTACTTAGTGGTCGGACCACTATGGTGGTACTTAGTGGTCAGACCAGTATGGTGGTACTTAGTGGTCGGACCACTATGGTGGTACTTAGTGGTCCGACCACTATGGTGGTACTTAGTGGTCCGACCACTATGGTGGCACTTAGTGGTCACACCACTATGGTGGTACTTAGTGGTCTGACCACTATGGTGGTACTTAGTGGTCAGACCACTATGGTGGTACTTAGTGGTCAGACCACTATGGTGGTACTTAGTGGTCTGAACACTACGGTGGCACTTAGTGGTCGGACCACTGTGGTGGTACTTAGTGGTCGGACCACTATGGTGGCACTTAGTGGTCGGACCACTGTGGTGGTACTTAGTGGTCGGACCACTATGGTGGCACTTAGTGGTCGGACCACTGTGGTGGTACTTAGTGGTCGGACCACTATGGTGGTACTTAGTGGTCAGACCACTGTGGTGGTACTTAGTGGTCGGACCACTATGGTGGCACTTAGTGGTCAGACCACTGTGGTGGTACTTAGTGGTCGGACCACTATGGTGGCACTTAGTGGTCAGACCACTGTGGTGGTACTTAGTGGTCGGACCACTATGGTGGTACTTAGTGGTCAGACCACTATGGTGGTACTTAGTGGTCCGACCACTATGGTGGTACTTAGTGGTCCGACCACTATGGTGGTACTTAGTGGTCAGACCACTATGGTGGTACTTAGTGGTCAGACCACTATGGTGGTACTTAGTGGTCTGAACACTACGGTGGTACTTAGTGGTCTGACCACTACGGTGGTACTTAGTGGTCTGACCACTACAGTGGTACTTAGTGGTCTGATCACTATGGTGGTACTTAGTGGTCTGACCACTACGGTGGTACTTAGTGGTCTGACCACTATGGTGGTACTTAGTGGTCTGACCACTATGGTGGTACTTAGTGGTCTGACCACTATGGTGGCACTTAGTGGTCTGACCAACCACGGAACTAATTCAGTGGTATCTCAATTTTCATTGGCTACACTTTTCATGTTACATGCATTTCAACAGAAACGTTGTTTTGGTTGTTGTATATTGTTTCGGTTATTATACGGCCAAATCATTAGATTGCCCATTTATTGTTTTACAGAAAAGAGTGTTTAAACAAAGAATCCTACATGTTGGTGCTTCTTTTTGGACGACTGCAAAATAATGCACCATGGTGTCAAAGAAAGTTGTGAGTGCCAGCACTTTAATGAAGAAGGTGAAAATGTATTTTGCTGCATGTAAAACAATATTATTCTCCACAAATGTGCTTTGTGTTCATATTTTAAAACATTTATTCAGATAAATTAGATTGACATTATATGTTGTGGGAAAAATTGCTTCAGTTATTGGACAACTCACGGTTTGAAAAAGATACCTGACGAAGACCACTATATTCAACATAGCAAGACAATTTAAATAAACCCAATTTAAGGTAAGAATTCGGGCAACTATTATGTTAGATCCACTATGGACTGGACTCTCACACTATTATGTTAGATCCACTATGGACTGGACTTTCACACTATTATGTTAGATCCACTATGGACTGGACTTTCACACTATTATGTTAGATCCACTATGGACTGGACTCTCACTATTATGTTAGATCCACTATGGACTGGACTCTCACTATTATGTTAGATCCACTATGGACTGGACTCTCACTATTATGTTAGATCCACTATGGACTGGACTCTCACACTATTAGGTTAGATCCACTATGGACTGGACTCTCACACTATTATGTTAGATCCACTATGGACTGGACTCTCACTATTATGTTAGATCCACTATGGACTGGACTCTCACTATTATGTTAGATCCACTATGGACTGGACTCTCACACTATTATGTTAGATCCACTATGGACTGGACTCTCACACTATTATGTTAGATCCACTATGGACTGGACTCTCACACTATTATGTCAGATCCACTATGGACTGGACTCTCACACTATTATTTTAGATCCACTATGGACTGGACTCTCACACTATTATGTTAGATCCACTATGGACTGGACTCTCACACTATTATGTTAGATCCACTATGGACTGGACTCTCACTATTATGTTAGATCCACTATGGACTGGACTCTCACTATTATGTTAGATCCACTATGGACTGGACTCTCACTATTATGTTAGATCCACTATGGACTGGACTCTCACACTATTATGTTAGATCCACTATGGACTGGACTCTCACACTATTATGTTAGATCCACTATGGACCGGATTCTCACACTCTTAACTAGATCCACTATAGACTGGACTCACACATTATTATGTTGGATCCACTATGGACTGGACTCTCACACTATTATGTTAGATCCACTATGGACTGGACTCTCACACTATTATGTTAGATCCACTATGGACTGGACTTTCACACTATTATGTTAGATCCACTATGGACTGGACTCTCACTATTATGTTAGATCCACTATGGACTGGACTCTCACTATTATGTTAGATCCACTATGGACTGGACTCTCACACTATTATGTTAGATCCACTATGGACTGGACTCTCACACTATTATGTTAGATCCACTATGGACTGGACTCTCACTATTATGTTAGATCCACTATGGACTGGACTCTCACTATTATGTTAGATCCACTATGGACTGGACTCTCACACTATTATGTTAGATCCACTATGGACTGGACTCTCACTATTATGTTAGATCCACTATGGACTGGACTCTCACACTATTATGTTAGATCCACTATGGACTGGACTCTCACTATTATATTAGATCCACTATGGACTGGACTCTCACACTATTATGTTAGATCCACTATGGACTGGACTCTCACACTATTATGTTAGATCCACTATGGACTGGACTCTCACTATTATGTTAGATCCACTATGGACTGGACTCTCACACTATTATGTTAGATCCACTATGGACTGGACTCTCACACTATTATGTTAGATCCACTATGGACTGGACTCTCACTATTATGTTAGATCCACTATGGACTGGACTCTCACTATTATGTTAGATCCACTATGGACTGGACTCTCACACTATTATGTTAGATCCACTATGGACTGGACTCTCACTATTATGTTAGATCCACAATGGACTGGACTCTCACACTATTATGTTAGATCCACCATGGACTGGACTCTCACACTATTATGTTAGATCCACTATGGACTGGACTCTCACACTATTATGTCAGATCTACTATGGACTGGACTCTCACACTATTATTTTAGATCCACTATAGACTGGACTCTCACACTATTATGTTAGATCCACTATGGACTGGACTCTCACTATTATGTTAGATCCACTATGGACTGGACTCTCACTATTATGTTAGATCCACTATGGACTGGACTCTCACTATTATGTTAGATCCACTATGGACTGGACTCTCACACTATTATGTTAGATCCACTATGGACTGGACTCTCACACTATTATGTTAGATCCACTATGGACTGGACTCTCACACTATTATGTTAGATCCACTATGGACCGGATTCTCACACTCTTAACTAGATCCACTATGGACTGGACTCTCACACTATTATTTTAGATCCACTATAGACTGGACTCTCACATTATTATGTTAGATCCACTATGGACTGGACTCTCACACTATTATGTTAGATCCACTATGGACTGGACTCTCACACTATTATGTTAGATCCACTATGGACTGGACTCTCACACTATTATGTTAGATCCACTATGGACTGGACTCTCACTATTATGTTAGATCCACTATGGACTGGACTCTCACTATTATGTTAGATCCACTATGGACTGGACTCTCACACTATTATGTTAGATCCACTATGGACTGGACTCTCACATTATTATGTTAGATCCACTATGGACTGGACTCTCACACTATTATGTTAGATCCACTATGGACTGGACTCTCACTATTATTTTAGATCCACTATGGACTGGACTCTCACACTATTATGTTAGATCCACTATGGACTGGACTCTCACACTACTATGTTAGATCCACTATGGACTGGACTCTCACTATTATTTTAGATCCACTATGGACTGGACTCTCACACTATTATGTTAGATCCACTATGGACTGGACTCTCACTATTATGTTAGATCCACTATGGACTGGACTCTCACACTATTATGTTAGATCCACTATGGACTGGACTCTCACACTATTATGTTAGATCCACTATGGACTGGACTCTCACACTATTATGTTAGATCCACTATGGACTGGACTCACACTATAATTTTAGATCCACTATAGACTGGACTTTCACATTATTATGTTAGATCCACTATGGACTGAACTCTCACTATTATGTTAGATCCACTATGGACTGGACTCTCACACTATTATGTTAGATCCACTATGGACTGGACTCTCACACCATTATGTTAGATCCACTATGGACTGGACTCTCACACTATTATGTTAGATCCACTATGGACTGGACTCTCACTATTATGTTAGATCCACTATGGACTGGACTCTCACTATTATGTTAGATCCACTATGGACTGGACTCTCACACTATTATGTTAGATCCACTATGGACTGGACTCTCACACTATTATGTTAGATCCACTATGGACTGGACTCTCACTATTATTTTAGATCCACTATGGACTGGACGCTCACACTACTATGTTAGATCCACTATGGACTGGACTCTCACTATTATTTTAGATCCACTATGGACTGGACTCTCACACTATTATGTTAGATCCACTATGGACTGGACTCTCACACTATTATGTTAGATCCACTATGGACTGGACTCTCACTATTATTTTAGATCCACTATGGACTGGACTCTCACACTATTATGTTAGATCCACTATGGACTGGACTCTCACACTACTATGTTAGATCCACTATGGACTGGACTCTCACACCATTATGTTAGATCCACTATGGACTGGACTCTCACACTATTATGTTAGATCCACTATGGACTGGACTCTCACACTATTATGTTAGATCCACTATGGACTGGACTCTCACTATTATGTTAGATCCACTATGGACTGGACTCTCACTATTATGTTCGATCCACTATGGACTGGACTCTCACTATTATGTTCGATCCACTATGGACTGGACTCTCACACTATTATGTTAGATGCACTATGGACTGGACTCTCACTATTATGTTAGATCCACTATGGACTGGACTCTCACTATTATGTTAGATCCACTATGGACTGGACTCTCGCTATTATGTTAGATCCACTATGGACTGGACTCTCACACTATTATGTTAGATCCACTATGGACTGGACTCTCACACTATTATGTTAGATCCACTATGGACTGGACTCTCACTATTATGTTAGATCCACTATGGACTGGACTCTCACTATTATGTTAGAACCACTATGGACTGGACTCTCACTATTATGTTAGATCCACTATGGACTGGACTCTCACTATTATGTTAGATCCACTATGGACTGGACTCTCACTATTATGTTAGATCCACTATGGACTGGACTCTCACTATTATGTTAGATCCACTATGGACTGGACTCTCACACTACTATGTTAGATCCACTATGGACTGGACTCTCACACTATTATGTTAGATCCACTATGGACCGGATTCTCACACTCTTAACTAGATCCACTATGGACTGGACTCTCACACTATTATTTTAGATCCACTATAGACTGGACTCTCACATTATTATGTTAGATCCACTATGGACTGGACTCTCACATTATTATGTTAGATCCACTATGGACTGGACTCTCACACTATTATTTTAGATCCACTATAGACTGGACTCTCACACTATTATGTTAGATCCACTATGGACTGGACTCTCACTATTATGTTAGATCCACTATGGACTGGACTCTCACTATTATGTTAGATCCACTATGGACTGGACTCTCACACTATTATTTTAGATCCACTATAGACTGGACTCTCACACTATTATGTTAGATCCACTATGGACTGGACTCTCACTATTATGTTAGATCCACTATGGACTGGACTCTCACTATTATGTTAGATCCACTATGGACTGGACTCTCACTATTATGTTAGATCCACTATGGACTGGACTCTCACTATTATGTTAGATCCACTATGGACTGGACTCTGACTATTATGTTAGATCCACTATGGACTGGACTCTCACACTATTATGTTAGATCCACTATGGACTGGACTCTCACACTATTATGTTAGATCCACTATGGACTGGACTCTCACTATTATGTCAGATCCACTATGGACTGGACTCTCACTATTATGTTGGATCCACTATGGACTGGACTCTCACACTATTATGTTAGATCCACTATGGACTGGACTCTCACTATTATGTTATATCCACTATGGACTGGACTCTCACACTATTATGTTAGATCCACTATGGACTGGACTCTCACTATTATGATCGATCCACTATGGACTGGACTCTCACTATTATGTTATATCCACTATGGACTGGACTCTCACACTATTATGTTAGATCCACTATGGACTGGACTCTCACTATTATGATCGATCCACTATGGACTGGACTTTCACACTATTATGTTGGATCCACTATGGACTGGACTCTCACACTATTATGTTAGATCCACTATGGACTGGACTCTCACTATTATGTTAGATCCACTATGGACTGGACTCTCACACTATTATGTTAGATCCACTATGGACTGGACTCTCACTATTATGATCGATCCACTATGGACTGGACTTTCACACTATTATGTTAGGTCCACTATGGACTGGACTCTCACTATTATGTTAGATCCACTATGGACTGGACTCTCACTATTATGTTAGATCCACTAAGGACTGGACTCTCACTATTATGTTAGATCCACTATGGACTGGACTCTCACACTATTATGTTAGATCCACTATGGACTGGACTCTCACACTATTATTTTAGATCCACTATAGACTGGACTCTCACACTATTATGTTAGATCCACTATGGACTGGACACTCACTATTATGTTAGATCCACTATGGACTGGACTCTCACTATTATGTTAGATCCACTATGGACTGGACTCTCACTATTATGTTGGATCCACTATGGACTGGACTCTCACTATTATGTTAGATCCACTATGGACTGGACTCTCACACTATTATGTTAGATCCACTATGGACTGGACTCTCACTATTATGTTAGATCCACTATGGACTGGACTCTCACTATTATGTTAGATCCACTATGGACTGGACTCTCACTATTATGTTAGATCCACTATGGACTGGACTCTCACTATTATGTTAGATCCACTATGGACTGGACTCTCACTATTATGTTAGATCCACTATGGACTGGACTCTCACTATTATGTTAGATCCACTATGGACTGGACTCTCACACTATTATGTTAGATCCACTATGGACTGGACTCTCACTATTATGTTAGATCCACTATGGACTGGACTCTCACAATATTATGTTAGATCCACTATGGACTGGACTCTCACACTATTATGTTAGATCCACTATGGACTGGACTATCACAATATTATCTATATCCACTATGGACTGGACTCTCACAATATTAACTAGATCCACTATGGACTGGACTATCACAATATTAACTAGATCCACTATGGACTGGACTATCACAATATTAACTAGATCCACTATGGACTGGACTCTCACAATATTAACTAGATCCACTATGGACTGGACCATCACAATATTAACTAGATCCACTATGGACTGGACTCTCACACTATTATGTTAGATCCGCTATGGACTGGACTCTCACAATATTAACTAGATCCACTATGGACTGGACTCTCACAATATTAACTAGATCCACTCAACATCCATTGCACCGGTTGCCCTGATGTGGGATCTGAGCCCAGGACAACATTGTGGTTTGTGCAGCCCTTTGAGACACTTGTGATTAAGGGCTATATAAGTCAACTTTGATTGATTGATTAAATGATTGATTGATTCCTCAAGCTGTTGCCTCTCCCCTGAAGTCAACTACCCTGAAGCACATCCTTCTGTGTAGAACTGGATGCTGGGTCAGGTGATGAAGTATTCCTTGCAGCCAGAGTGGTTTGAGTCCCAAACCCAGGCAGAGTGTCAATATGCTGGGTTAAGTGGTGGAAAATGGAGGGATAAATCTGTCCAGTGCTCCACTGAGTCACTAATGCTTTAATCTTGCTGAGATGTGCATTACCCTGCTGGGTTAAAGTCAGCCAGGATTGAGGAGACCCAATCCGGCCTGGGAATGATGACACCACGCCGGCCTTCCAGGTCACTTCAAAATTCGAAACACTAACATTTTTGCAGCAAACTCCTAAAAATAGCACAGTGGTCCTGATGTACGGAGGCACCTGGACCACTAAAGACTTGCCAGCTCCCTGCACTGACTTTGGGACCTGACTAGCAAACACCTTACTAGCAAACACCATACTAGCAAACACCTTACTAGCAAACACCTGACTAGCAAACACCTGACTAGCAAACACCTGACTAGCAAACACCTTACTAGCAAACACCTGACTAGCAAACACCTGACTAGCAAACACCTTACTAGCAAACACCTGACTAGCAAACACCTTACTAGCAAACACCTGACTAGCAAACACCTTACTAGCAAACACCTGACTAGCAAACACCTGACTAGCAAACACCTTACTAGCAAACACCTGACTAGCAAACACCTGACAAGCAAACACCTGACTAGCAAACACCTGACTAGCAAACACCTGACTAGCAAACACCTGACTAGCAAACACCTTACTAGCAAACACCTTACTAGCAAACACCTGACTAGCAAACACCTTACTAGCAAACACCTTACTAGCAAACACCTTACTAGCAAACACCTGACTAGCAAACACCAGACTAGCAAACACCTGACTAGCAAACACCTTACTAGCAAACACCTTACTAGCAAACACCTGACTAGCAAACACCAGACTAGCAAACACCATACTAGCAAACACCATACTAGCAAACACCTGACTAGCAAACACCTGACTAGCAAACACCTGACGAGCAAACACCTTACGAGCAAACACCTTACTAGCAAACACCTTACTAGCAAACACCTGACTAGCAAACACCATACTAGCAAACACCTGACTAGCAAACACCTGACTAGCAAACACCTGACTAGCAAACACCTTACTAGCAAACACCTTACTAGCAAACACCTGACTAGCAAACACCTGACTAGCAAACACCTGACTAGCAAACACCTGACTAGCAAACACCTGACTAGCAAACACCTTACTAGCAAACACCTGACTAGCAAACACCTTACTAGCAAACACCTTACTAGCAAACACCTGACTAGCAAACACCTTACTAGCAAACACCTTACTAGCAAACACCTGACTAGCAAACACCTTACTAGCAAACACCTTACTAGCAAACACCTTACTAGCAAACACCTGACTAGCAAACACCTTACTAGCAAACACCTGACTAGAAAACACCTGACTAGCAAACACCTTACTAGCAAACACCTTACTAGCAAACCCTTTACTAGCAAACACAACACTGCTTGCAAACTTGGGATTTACATAACTGAGGCGTTCTTCAAGCCTCTCATTAAGTTGTGTCGTGTTTGGCAGTCAGAACTTTCTTTCTAAAGGTGATTTATGTAAGTAGGGTGTTGCTGTAGCCTTTTTCTACTTCAGATGTTCAATCTATTTCATTATACTAGTGGTGTTACTCAAGATTCCATTTTAAGATCTCTTCTTTTCATCAATGTAGGCTATTCAACTGGACGCTGGTGAGTTCAGTTATTTAAAAAACCTGTGAGAGACTCACATGTTTTCGGCAGATTCTTAAAAGCACTTAAGTGAAGAGATGATCTTCCAATAGATTTTTTGCAGAAGGTCTTTCAAGAGGAACTGCAATTTTTTGGGGAATGCTGCCTACTGTTCACAATCATCATGAGAGACAAGAAGACACGTTTTTGTTTTTTGGGGATTCTACAGATGATGGGAAAAAAAAACTCTTACATAATGTGGCCAATGGGAGTCACCATTGTAGCCTTCAAAGCCTTCTAAAACAACTTCAAAACCCTCCATCAAACTGTTATTTACACACTGCAAGTATATATATCATGTAGTAACAGACACCTTCATAACAATATGTACAATATACACACTGCAAGTATATATATCATGTAGTAACAGACACCTTCATAACAATATGTACAATATACACACTGCAAGTATATATATCATGTAGTAACAGACACCTTCATAACAATATGTACAATATACACACTGTAAGTATATATATCATGTAGTAACAGACACCTTCATAACAATACGTAATATGTACAATATACACACTGCAAGTATATATATTATGTAGTAACAGACACCTTCATAACAATATGTAATATGTACAATATACACACTGCAAGTATATATATCATGTAGTAACAGACACCTTCATAACAATATGTAATATGTACAATATACACACTGTAAGTATATATATCATGTAGTAACAGACACCTTCATAACAATATGTAATATGTACAATATACACACTGCAAGTAATATAACAGACACCTTCATAACAATATGTAATATGTACAATATACACACTGCAAGTAAATAACAGACACCTTCATAATAATATGTAATTTGTACAATATACACACTGTAAGTATATATATCATGTAGTAACAGACACCTTCATAACAATATGTAATATGTACAATATACACACTGCAAGTAATATAACAGACACCTTCATAACAATATGTAATATGTACAATATACACACTGCAAGTAAATAACAGACACCTTCATAATAATATGTAATTTGTACAATATACACACTGTAAGTATATATATCATGTAGTAACAGACACCTTCATAACAATATGTAATATGTACAATATACACACTGCAAGTAATATAACAGACACCTTCATAACAATATGTAATATGTACAATATACACACTGCAAGTAAATAACAGTCACCTTCATAACAATATGTAATATGTACAATATACACACTGCAAGTAAATAACAGACACCTTCATAATAATATGTAATTTGTACAATATACACACTGTAAGTATATACATCATGTAGTAACAGACACCTTCATAACAATATGTAATATGTACAATATACACACTTCAAGTAAATAACAGACACCTTCATAACAATACGTAATATGTACAATATACACACTGCAAGTATATATATCATGTAGTAACAGACACCTTCATAACAATATGTAATATGTACAATATACACACTGCAAGTAAATAACAGACACCTTCATAACAATATGTAATATGTACAATATACACACTGCAAGTAAATAACAGACACCTTCATAATAATATGTAATTTGTACAATATACACACTGTAAGTATATATATCATGTAGTAACAGACACCTTCATAACAATATGTAATATGTACAATATACACACTGCAAGTAAATAACAGACACCTTCATAACAATATGTAATATGTACAATATACACACTGCAAGTAAATAACAGACACCTTCATAACAATATGTAATATGTACAATATACACACTGCAAGTAAATAACAGACACCTTCATAACAATATGTAATATGTACCTACAATATTGACCCTATTTTGGTCATCACTTATTTCCGCAGCGCATTTATTTCCGTTTCCACAGCAGTGAACTTCCAACAACAAATGTGTGTTCCGACTTGCGGAAACAAACGCGAGTGTGTTTACTCATCATGGTCAACAGAGAGAATTAGTTTTGGACCAATGAGGATTCACAACCTATGAATATACGGAGGATGAACCACTGGTTATAAACGTGAGCACGAAGATAGGGGGAACGTTGGAGCAGACAGAAGAAGCCCAGAATTCCCTCTCCACAGTTCTTCCTGGGAGATCCTGGGGCCTTCCCAGGCAAGCTGGGGGTCTTAGTCTCTCCAGCGTTCCAGTGTTGGCTCTTACAATAACAAAGTCGCTACAGCTTGCTTATTATAGTTTACAGAGCGCAAATGAAGTCTTGTTGGCGGTTCTCGAATGCAAATTTGAAAGTGATTTAGTGGCAGAATGGTTAATCCCATTAGCTGCATTGCTAGCCACCTACAACGAGCCGATTATTACAAATTAGAATGCACAAAAAAAAAAGTTTTGTCTTCTTGTCTCTCATAAGGATTGTGTACAAAAAAAGGCGGTTCCTTTTTAAAAAAACAGTAGAACGCTCCTGTTACTCTGACGAAATAGGCCAAAATCCAATGTCTACCGTAGAGGACGCTGGTTCTCCGGGATATACAACATAAGAGAAATAGTGAAGGGAGAGGTCCGGCCCCCCTTAGTTTAGCTTTCGAGAAACGTGGACCCCAAAGCAATTGAGTTGAATATCCCTGCCCTACATATTAAACCAATACATAGTCCAATGAAATGGTTAAAACCAACTTCTACTAATAAAGAAGCAAAGTAGATGCTGTGTGATTGACATTATCTCATGTCCTCGGATCTCTTTGTGGCGGCTACTCAATCAATCAATGTTTACTTATAAAGCTCTAAATCACAATCAATCAATCAATCAATGTTTATTTATATAGCCCCAAATCACAAATGTCTCAAAGGACTGCACAAATCATTACGACTACATCCTCGGAAGAACCCACAAAAGGGCAAGGAAAACTCACACCCAGTGGGCAGGGAGAATTCACATTCAGTGGGACGCCAGTGACAATGCTGACTATGAGAAACCTTGGAGAGGACCTCAGATGTGGGCAACCCCCCCCCTCTAGGGGACCGAAAGCAATGGATGTCGAGCGGGTCCAACATGATACTGTGAAAGTTCAATCCATAGTGGCTCCAAGACAGCAGTGAGAGTCCCGTCCACAGGAAACCATCTCAAGCGGATCAGCAGCGTAGAGATGTCCCCAACCGATACAGGCGAGCGGTCCATCCTGGGTCTCGACTCTGGACATCCATGGTCATCGGACCGGACCCCCTCCACAAGGGAGGGGGGGACATAGGAGAAAGAAAAGAAGCGGCAGATCAACTGGTCTAAAAAGGAGGTCTATTTAAAGGCTAGAGTATACAGATGAGTTTTAAGATGAGACTTAAATGCTTCTACTGAGGTAGCAAGTGTCTCAAAGGGCTGCACAAGCCACAACGACATCAGGGCAAGAAAAGTGAAACACACAGCAGTCCTGAAGTGCAACTATGTGTGAGTGAGGCGTGTCTGTATCTGAATTCAGCAGTCTTTTAGGTAAATAATCAGCAATCTCTTTGGTTCAACCTGGTCTTTTCTTACTGCAACCTAAACCCACAGCAGGAGAGATACCAGGACGCCCCACTATTGTCCAGCAGAGAAGAACAGTAGAGGAATTTTCATTAGAATGAAGCCCCCCATATGTCTCAAACCCCACTGTGCAAGCACAATGGCACAAAAGAAGCGCCAGTAGGTATGTCAACTCCAAAGTGGAAGTGGACGCCTGAAAAGCTACTTTGGATGAGAAGACAAGAGCACGGTTACATTTTAATACGTCCTGGGAGTCATCCATGGAGAAACCACACCTCAGCCCTTTAACATCGTGGAGCTTTGGTCAATGTTGGATAGTTTTGGCGCAGGCCTCCACACTTACTTGGAAAAAAGGGCTGGAGTAAACAGTTGGACGTTGGAGCTGTCCATGCTGCTTGTGCAAAGTGCAGTGTTTCATATGGAAATGAATGCAGCAGAATGCTGTCAACTGCCAAACAAGTGACTTTGGCGCTTAGAGGAACAAACACAAGTGTGAAAAGCCTGAAGGGAGCTTTTGGCACTGGGATGGATGCATTGAATGGAGTGTGGACTTAAATGTAGCCTTTCTTTGGTTAGAAGTTAGAAAAAAACAATCCTCAACATGATTTTGTTTTCTTTTTGGTATGAAAAACATCAGATATGAAGATGTGACAAGTGAGCCAGCCAACTCTGCAATGTGCAAGAACATATCTATTTGTGCCAGCTCCTGTGCTCTAATGCAGTCTTGCTGTTGTGCAAAGGATTTAGACTCCTGCACCGGAAAGGGTGAGCTTTAACATGCACGTGCTGTCTAAGTTTCAACACAACAAAAGGTGTTTCAAACATTCAAACAAGAGGACCAAAAACATGTTTTCCCTTAACAGAAAATACTAACTTATTTGACCAACAACCTAAAGTGCTTACTCTACATCAGGGGTCAGCAACCTTGTTGAAAGCAAGAGCTACTTCTTGGGTACTGATTCATGCCAAGGGCTACCAGTTTGATACACACTTCAATAAATTGCCAGAAATAGACAATTTGCTCAATTTACCTTTAACTCTATGTTATTATTAATAATTAAAGATATTTATCTTTGTGGAAACACTGATCATCTTAATGATTTCTCACAATAAATATATATTTTTGATGACATGTTTTAAATAGCCTTTTATGGACAGAATTTCTAGGCGCAGTCAAGGCGTTGAGGGGTTCCGGTTTGGTAACCGCAGGATTAGGTCTCTGCTTTTTGCAGATGATGTGGTCCTGATGGCTTCATCTGACCGGGATCTTCAGCTCTCACTGGATCGGTTCGCGACCGGAATGAGAATCAGCACCTCCAAGTCCGAGTCCATGGTTCTCGCCCGGAAAAGGGTGGAGTGCCATCTCCGGGTTGGGGAGGAGACCCTGCCCCAAGTGGAGGAGTTCAAGTACCTAGGAGTCTTGTTCACGAGTGAGGGAAGAGTGGATCGTAAGATCGACAGTCGGATCGGTGCGGCGTCTTCAGTAATGCGGACGTTGTACCGATCTGTTGTGGTGAAGAAGGAGCTGAGCCGGAAGGTAAAGCTCTCAATTTACCGGTCGCTCTACGTTCCCATCCTCACCTATGGTCATGAGCTTTGGGTCATGACCGAAAGGATAAGATCACGGGTACAAGCGGCCCAAATGAGTTTCCAGGTCTCTCCCTTAGAGATAGGGTGAGAAGCTCTGCTATCCGGGAGGAACTCAAAGTAAAGCCGCTGCTCCTTCACATCGAGAGGAGCCAGATGAGGTGGTTCGGGCATCTGGTCAGGATGCCACCCGAACGCCTCCCTAGGGAGGTGTTTAGGGCACGTCCAACCGGTAGGAGGCCACGGGGAAGACCCAGGACACGTTGGGAAGACGATGTCTCCCGGCTGGCCTGGGAACGCCTCGGGATCCCCCGGGAAGAGCTAGACGAAGTGGCTGGGGAGAGGGAAGTCTGGGTTTCCCTGCTTAGGCTGTTGCCCCCGCGACCCGACCTCGGATAAGCGGAAGATGATTGATGGATGGATGGATGGATGGATGTTTTAAATAGGTTAAAATCCATTCTTCACTTTGTTAGAATATATAACAAACTGAACCAAGCTATATTTCTAACAGACAAATCATTATTTCTTCTAGATTTTCCAGAACAATTTTTTTTTTAAGAAATTCAAATGACTTTGAAATAAGATTTAAATTTAATTCTACAGATTTTCTAGATTTGCCAGAATAATTTTTTCGCATTTCAATCATAATAAGTTTGAAGAAATATTTCACAAATATTCTTCGTCGAAAAAACAGAAGCTAAAATGAAGAATTAAATCAAAATGTATTTATTGTTCTTTACACTAAACATTTTTTTTTTTACATTGATTTAAATAGAAGAGGAAGGAATTTAAAAGGTAAAAAGGTATATGTTTTTAAAAATCCTAAAATCATTTTTAAGGTTGTATTTTTTTCTCTAAAATTGTCTTTCTGAAAGTTATAAGAAGCAAAGTAAAAAAAAAAAAAATGAATTTATTCAAACAAGTGAAGACCAAGTCTTTAAAATATTTTCTTGGATTTTCAAATTCTATTTGAGTTTTGTCTCTCTTAGAATTAAAAATAACGAGTAAAGCGAGACCGGCTTGCTAGTAAATAAATAAAATTAAAAAAATAGAGGCAGCTCACTGGTAAGTGCTGCTATTTGAGCTATTTTTAGAACAGGCCAGCGGGCGACTCATCTGGTCCTTACGGGCTACCTGGTGCCCGCGGGCACCGCGTTGGTGACCCCTGATCTACACTTTACTGGTTATTTAAAAAAAAATAAAAAATTTAAGTTTTTAATTTTCCTGAGTGAACTCTCCTGAAGGAATCAATAAAGTACTATCTATCGATCTAAATAATCAATAATTCATATAAATAACAATGACAAAACTTGTCCAAACAGCAAAACATTTTACTGGGGTGTTTACTTGTTCTAAGATGAGCAAGAGCAGCATGTTGCAGCTTCATAGAAGCTGGATAATCTGTTAACTAAAGGTTATCGGGGCTTGTTTTTAGGGGGTTTGTGGAAAGTACCCCCCACTGTCACAGCAAAACAAATGACATTGCTAATCACTTACAACGCGTCATCACTCTTCCTGAACAGATTTAAGAGAAAACAATAAATACCGCCATGATTTTGGCACTTAAATATATTGATGTTCACAGCCCCAAATAACTAAGGCTGTGAAAAATAAGTTAAGTCATGTGATTAATCACAAAAAAAGATATTAAGCAAGCAAGTTATTTGGACCGCACATAGTCCTCACCTAACCGTGTAAAGTTACCTGAAAGGCAAATAAAAAGTACATTTAAGTTATGCAAGCAATAGTAACCTGTGATTGTTACTGGTTAATCCAAATTTAGAAATGTGATTAATCTGATTCAAAAAGTGAATGATTTGACAGCACTATTAAAAAAATACACCTGAAATCAATTTATAATCAATAATATAGCTTACAGAATTGATTAGCAAGCCACTTTGCCCTTAAGGCACATGGAAAAAGGAGCCAGGATTAAATCAAGTCTGCATGTTGAGTTATACAAGTGTAATCATATTATGGAGTAAAGCAGGTTGGAAAAAAACTAAACCTGGTCTATAATAATCACATTTAGGGATACAACACTTCATCCATCTGTTAACTTTATTGTAAAATAAAAGCTTTGATTTGTATTCTGTTACTTTGATTAATTGTTAAATGTGTGGAAGTACTAAAAACGTATAAGATCCTGACTGGATGGAGTACTACAAAAAAAAGAATGAAGGTTAATGCAAGCAGAAAAATTGTTGTTTATTTAAACTATTTTCCCTAATATCCGCATTGAGGCTATAAAATGTTTTTCATCCCATTACTTGATTAATCAAAAAAAAACAAATCCCATAGATTAGTGGATTAATAAAATCCCTGCTCACACAACAAGGTGATATTGTCTGTAAATGCTCCAAATAACACCACCAGTCTCCTATGAAGACTGGGCCAGCAAAAAGCTGAAGTCTCTTAGTAGCGTTGGGTCAAAAAACATTGGCATTAGCAGCTGTGGCTGTAGGTAACCTCCTGTTGGTGTTATCACTTTAAAATTGGAGTTGCACTTTCTTGGCTGTTGGTGTGAAACTCATGCATCTTTCACTTGCTGCAATGTTGCATACAATCAATTTAGCAGTCGTTTGCTTGAAGTCTATTTGGAAGATGTGTACAATTTCAGCATGATTCATCACATCTTTTAATGTTTTCTTTACAACATGTCCGGAAAGAAGTAGAAAGTAACAAAGCTTATTTAATGCTAACCCTTTTCTACCTCACAGCAATTGGGGTACTAACACGTTCCCTTACTCTTCTTCATTGGTACATCATTGTCACATTAAGAAGTACTCAAGTCAGTTATGAGATGAACAATATAGGATGTTCGATAGTGTTCAACATGTTTGTCAT
Source organism: Nerophis ophidion (assembly GCF_033978795.1). Lineage (NCBI taxonomy): Eukaryota > Metazoa > Chordata > Actinopteri > Syngnathiformes > Syngnathidae > Nerophis > Nerophis ophidion. The sequence continues at coordinate 43,667,234 of NC_084629.1, read as the reverse complement.
AATTCTTCCTTGTACTTTGTAAACTATTGTAGTTGGAACAGTTTCTTAAAGTGCATTAATTAGTGGGTCTTTTATGTCTTTGCTTAATCCATTCCATAATTGAATTCCACATTCTCATATACTAAATGTTTTAAGTGTTTTCAGTTGGATTTTTCTCTAAGGTTATATTTCTCCTCTTTTGTTGAGAGGAATTGTTGCAAGATTGATGGCTCTTTCTCGATTCTCGTGCCAGCAACTTGAGGATTGCAGGTTCGATTCCCGCTTCCGCCATCCTAGTCACTGCCGTTGTGTCCTTGGGCAAGACACTTTACCCACCTGCTCCCAGTGCCACTCACACTGCTTTAAATATAACTTAGATATTGGGTCTCACTATGTAAACCGCTTTGAGTCACTAAAGAAAAGCACTATGTAAATATAAAAAATATAAGATCGGATAGTCAGGTTACGGCTCATCTTATTCTATTCTGTTCTGTGTTTCATGTTGCACGATTGCGGCAAGTAAAATTCCTGGTTTGTAAACCCGTTCTCAAACAATGGCAATAAAAACTCTTCTGATTCTGAAACATTCTTGGCTAGCAGGTTATAGTTTACTTTGTACATCACTGGAGCTGTTTGCAAATGCACCAAATCATTGGATTTGAATATTATTTAACTCATAAATAAAGGGTTTGTACATTCCCAACATGATGCATTCTTCTAACTGACAGTTGTTGTGACACAGTTAGTGAATGAAGTGTAGTTGTGTAAACATTTGCCATATTTCTAACAGACAAATCATTATTTCTTCTAGATTTTCCAGAACATTTTTTTTTTAAGAAATTCAAATGACTTTGAAATAAGATTTAAATTTAATTCTACAGATTTTCTAGATTTGCCAGAATAATTTTTTCGCATTTCAATCATAATAAGTTTGAAGAAATATTTCACAAATATTCTTCGTCGAAAAAACAGAAGCTAAAATGAAGAATTAAATCAAAATGTATTTATTGTTCTTTACACTAAACATATTTTTTTTTACATTGATTTAAATAGAAGAGGAAGGAATTTAAAAGGTAAAAAGGTATACACAATAACTTTCTTAAAACATTGATAAAACATTGTTTTTCACAATTATAAAAGCTTTTTACACAAATCTACTACATTTCAGCAGACTGTTAAGCAGACTGCTGAAATCCTATGTATTGAATGAGTAGAGAATCCTTTTAAATCGGGAAAAAGATTGTTTTTGAATTGAGAATCGTGTTGAATTGAAAAACAAAAATCGATTTTGAATCGAATTGTGACCCCAAGAATCAATATTGAATCGAATCGTGGGCCACCCAAAGATTCACAGCCCTAATAAAAACACTTCCCAAAAAATACATTGATTTTTTTACACCATTGTCGCAAGAATAAACACATTATTTCATATTATTGTCAAGGCAAAATATGTGATAGAGCTCTTTTATTGGCACTAATGGGATTGTGCAAGTGGCTCGTCTGAGTAGATCTAAGTAATGCAGATGCTCTAATGACCAACATGGTGATGATAACAAGTCAAACATTTCAGTTACTCGGGAGATGTTTAAAAGAATAATTTCATTTTTGTGTGCATTTGATAGCCGATAAGGTGTTACGGGGAATATAAGCACGGACGCAGAGGCCCTACAAGCTTTTCTTAGATAGCAATGGTTCCATTCTGCAGCAGCTGCAGTGTAATTAGCAGCTACATTCACACTAAGAAGCTTACATCCAAAGGGTTGAGCAAAAAGAAAGCAGATTACACTTAGAGACGTAGGACCTAGCTGGGCTACAAACATAAAGCACAATTTGAGCTGGTACAAAGACTCGAAATTGACCATTCACGTTGTCTCTCTCGTCAGGAAAGTTCTTTAAGCCATTTAAGATTTGTGAAATCTGCCTGAGCGATATGAGCTTTTAGAAGCAGTACCTCCCCGTGCTTTCAGATTGTTAGTCACATGCTCCTCTCTGTAACCTAGCAACAGTAAAGCTCAGGCAAAAGTTCCTCCAGGAGAACTTTTATTCTGATCGAGGGGGGCTTTGTGCTCAATAACACTGAGCGGCAAAAAAAGAAACCCCCCACACTTTTCACCCAGTTGTATTTTTGCATCATCCATAATTAGTTTGTGTTGTTGAGCACATGCAAACACGGGCGTGCAGTAGCTAAATGCATCTTTGCAGCCGTTGTGTACGTGATGTCTGTCCAAACACGGGAAGACATCAACAAGTGCATAACATAACACGGTTGTAGGAGAAGGACTAACCTTGTGATTGGCACCAAGCAAGCCTGCAAAAGGAAAGGAGGAATAGTTGAAGTGGCACAGCTCTCCACATTCTGGTTCGTCCGTCCAGCTCCAGTGTGCAGATGGAGGAGCTGCAGGGTCTTGGGGGCCGGGGGGGTCTTGGATGCTGTTGGCTCTCCTCTCACTGGGTTTCTTTGCCCGCTACTTGATGAAAAGGGGCGTGTGCAAAGTGCAAGGACCGCCTCTTGTCCTGTGGAGAAATCCCTCACGGCGGGCCCTGGGATCTGCATAATGCAACTCCCATTGGGCCCCAGGCCAGGGGGCCACAAATGTTGCTTCAATCACGGCTATATGCACTGAAAAGAGAACAACAACAATGGATATATCTTAAACAGCATTTTAAAAACCATGACACAATACATTTTGTTTCATGTTAAGTTTGAGACCTTCATTTAAACACATTCCATCGCAACAAAGCGAGGCCTCCGACACTTAAAGTGTGTGTAATGACGTGAAATTAACGCTCAGTTTGAATATCCACTGAAAACTAAAGACTCACTTGGTCACCATGTGCTGTCCATGCAGAGTTAAAGACTGACCCCAAGTGGCCAGAAGCTGATACTACATGCCACTTGTTGCCTGGACTTCTTATCTTTTGGTGGACTTACCTGTAGAGCAGTGTTTTTCAACCACTGTGCCGCGGTACGCTAGTGTGCCATGACATACAGCCTGGTGTGCCGTGGGAGATGATGTAATTTCACCTATTTGGGTTAAAAATATTGTTTGCAAAGCAGTAATTGTAGTCCGCAAAATGTGTTGTTGTTGAGTGTCGCTGCTGTCTAGAGCTCGGCTGAGTAACCCTGTAATACTCTTCCATATCAGTAGGGGGCAGCAGGTAGATAATTGCATTGTAGATGTGGGAAACAGTGGGAGGCAGTGTGCAGGTAAAAAGGTGTCTAATGCTTAAACCAAAAATAAGCAAAAGGTAAGTGCCTCTGACAAAAGGCAGTGAAGCTTAGGGAAGGCTATGCAGAACCAAACTAAGACTGAACTGGCTACAAAGTCAAGAAAAACAGAATGCTGGACAGTAAAGACTTACTGTGGAGCAAATACGCCGTCCACAAAATACAGAAATATTCTTGATTGCTGAAACAAAGTAGATGCAGGAAATATCGATCAAAAGAAGACATGAAACTGCTACAGGAAAATAGCAAACAAAGAGAAAAAGCCACCAAAATAGGAGCACAAGACAAGAAGTAAAAGACTACACACAGGAAAACAGCAAAAAAGTGAAAGTAAGTCAGGGTGTGATGTGACAGGTGGTGACAGTACACCTACTTTGAGACAAGAGCTATAGTCATGCATGCTTGCTTATGCTTTAAAGTCATATCCAACAATTGCCACAACATTTTTTTACTGTCAACTATTTCATTTTTTTAATGATTTCTGCTGGTGGTGAGTCTCCGCATTTTTTCACCGCAAAAAAAATGTGCCTTGGCTTGAAAAAGGTTGCAAAAAAAAGCTGTAGCGAGCCCGCAGTGCACTACACATTAACTTGGATACTTTTACTCAATACAATCATGAAATTAATTTTTCAAGTTCAATGTGAAGTGAAGTGTGAAGTGAATTATATTTATATAGCGCTTTTCTCAAGTGACTCAAAGCGCTTTACATAGTGAAACCCAATATCTAAGTTACATTTAAACCAGTGTGGGTGGCACTGGGAGCAGGTGGGTAAAGTGTCTTGCCCAAGGACACAACGGCAGTGACTAGGATGGCACAAGCGGGAATCGAACCTGCAACCCTCAAGTTGCTGACACGGCCACTCTACCAACTGAGCTATGCCGCCCCAATGAAGTAGCATCATTACCATCAATTGGTTAACGTGGACCCCGACTTAAACAAGTTGGAAAACTTTTTCAGGTGTTAGCATTTAGTGGTCAATTGTACAGAATATGTACTGTACTGTGCAATCTACTAATACAACTTTCAATCAATCAATCAAATGTTCCACTTGCACAATTCCACATACCTGAAAAGAAGTAGGAAAAAAGTGAGCTTTTTGAATCCCCATGCCTCTGCGGTTATTGTCTGTTCAACTTACTTCCTGTGTTGACATGTGACTGTTTTCTAATTGCAAAACAAAATGTAACCCTTAATATAAATCTTCTTAAATATCGCAAGAAGAAATAAACATATTGATGAATAAATATGTAATGGTCAGCCTGCAGTCTTGACCTGCTCAAGCAGTGCCAGCCAGTGATTCAACTCATTATGCAGCACAGCTCTTAAGGCCCGGGAAAGTGAGGCTACAGCCATGCAGACTATCTGCCATCCGTTACTCTTATCTGGCCCATGGATTCATGTATGAACGTCTTCCTGCACACCAGGGTCCACACATCTCCACTGGTTGAGTTATTTGAGCAGTGTTAGCCACAGAGCGGATGAGTTGGGTGACGTTTGGCTCACCAAGCTACATCTTTAGAGTCTCCACACCCCATGGAGGCAGGTATTTGGCCAGTGTATCTTACCTAGTCATATTGTGTTGAAACCTGGACAACCATCACAGGTTAGGAGGAAAGACTTTGGGTGATGGAACGGGAGTAGGCAAAGAACACAGACAGGTGAAACAAAGAAGGACAGCGTGTCAAACACAGACAGAAGACAGAAATGAGGAGTGCAGGATCTTATGTTGAGCATCAACTCAAAGAAATGAAGGTGGGCAGGACAAGGAGGCAGGAGGTGTGACAGCAGATGGACACACCAAACAGATTGTGTCACATGCAGCAGCTTTAAGAAAGGAGGTTTATATTCTTCCCCGCAGCCACACTAGCTCAGGATTTGTTGAATAAGTCATTCAAAAAATAAAAATAATACAGTACAGGCCAAGTTTGGACACAACTGCTCCTCATTCAATGTGTTTTCCTTATTTTTATGACTATTTACATTGTAGATTGTCACATCAAAACTATGAATGAACACATGTGGAGTTATGTACTTAACAAGAAAAGGTGAAATAACTGAAAACATGTTTTGTATTCTAGTTTCTTCAAAATAGCCACCCTTTGCTCTTATTACTGCTTTGCTCACTCTTGGCATTCTCTCCATGAGCTTCAAGCACACCTGTGAAGTGAAAACCATTTGAGGTGACTACCTCTTGAAGCTCATGGAGAGAATGCCAAGAGTGTGCAAAGCAGTAATCAGAGCTATTTTGAAGAAACTAGAATATAAAACATGTTTTTCTGTTAAGTACTTAACTCAACATGTGTTCATTCCTAGTTTTGATGTGACAATCTACAATGTAAAAGGTGATGACAATAACGATTGAATGAGGAGGTGTGTCCTAACTGTATGTGTCAATCACTATTAGCACATTCTTCTGTATTTTCCGCACTATAAGGCGCACCTAAAAACGTAAAATTTTCTTAAAAGCTGACAGTGCGCTTTATAATCCGGTGCGCCTTATATGTGGACCAATATTGAGCCACAACAGGTCTCGCAACCACGGTAAGAAGCCAACGACTTCATTTCCCCCCGTAGAGTTAGAAGTGCGGTGCATGCTGGGAAATATGATTGTGGGAGGCGTGCCGTTTCTGTGTGTTTATGTAACGACCCCAAAATGTCTCCTATTAAGAGACACACTTACGACGCAGAGTTTAAAGTCAAGGCGATCAGTCACACAGTAGAAGACGGGAATAGAGCAGCAGTGAGAGAATTGAACATTAACAGCAGCGACACTGACTCCTTTAATGAGGACTTGGATGCCGTATTCGCCCAAATATTTGAATCCAACACTGAAGAAGAAGAATTTGAGTGATTCGTGGATGAGGAATAACTTAATAAAGTGAGCTTTATATGTTTAATTTGTGTGTTGTATTGTGTGACATTATCGTTTGAGCAACATTGAGTTATTAATATATTATTGCTTTGCACTATTTCCAGTGTTACTATATTGTGATTGCACTAACCTTTGATTTACCGTAACAGTATCAGACTGTTTACCTGTTTATTGAATGGGGATAAATAATAAAACAGCTGTTTATTCATTTTGGGAGTGAACGGAGTTGTCAGAACGCTGGTTTGTAATCTATTAATAAAGTTTGACTGACCTACCTGACTGTTTTGTTGACATTCCCTTTAGCGCAGCTCCATCTAAAGCAGGGGTCTCAAACTCCATTCACCTGGGGGCCACTGGATGCAGGGTCCGGGTGAGGCTGGGCCGCGAGAAAAGATTTCTTAAAAAAAATGTTGCATACTCCTCAGCATGTCAAGTTGTATAATGACGTTTCAAATTGTATTCCTTGTGCAGCGCAACTTTCTGTGTGCAAATAAGACATGTCGGGCTGCCCCAGTGCTCAACAATATTGCATCTCCCACTTTTCCTGGAATTGTCTTTGCTCATCACAAAATCTTCTCTTCACTGCAGGCTTTGAAAAAGACACATTTGGGGTTGTGGAATATATTTGTATTTAGCTGATGTACGGAGAATAATGTTATTTCCGCAATGTGTGTTGTTCTGTTTTTCCTCCCTACGGCAACACGGCGGTCGGAGAATAATAGCCAGGAAAGTACCTGGATAGCGAGCGCAAAAAAAGTGACGGCTCCTGGAGTGTTATCCACTGTCATACAGAAATTGATGTCGTGTTCATCGTGTGAGGCAATACAAATTAAACAAAACAACAAATAACGGTTTGAATTGGTCCAGGTTATCGGGGACTGTTATTACTGACGGACAGGTGTCGCGGTGTGACTGCAGCCAGGCACGTAAGAGAACCCTCGTCTTCATGGCAACGTCTCTGTCGCTTTCACTCATTTGCCGCTTTTCCATTAACGCAGGGGTAGGCAAGCCAGAACTTTGAAAGAGCCATTTTGGACCCAGATAACACAACGCTGTCAGGCACCATTCTTATAAAACTTTGCGGGCCGCACTAACATTAAACTTTCATATTATGGTGGAGGCCGCAAAATAACGTCTCGCGGGCCGCGTGTCTGAAACCCCTGATTTAAAGGATGCATAATGCAATCCTTGCCTACTGTAGCATCTATTCTATGCGCCTTATAATGCGCTGCGCCTTATATATGAACAAAGTTTTGAAATAGGCCATTCATTGAAGGTATGCCTTATAGTGCGGAAAATACGGTACATCAATTGATTGATTGATACTTTTATTAGTAGATTGCACAGTACAGTACATATTCCGTACAATTGACCACTAAATGGTAACACCCCAATAAGTTTGTCAACTTGTTTAAGTCGGGGTCCACGTTAATCAATTCATGGTAACACCAGAAGCTTGTATTGTTTCTTAAACATTCTCACATTAGTACAAATTGCATCCTATATTTGTATTCCACATATGGACATGTTTGAAATGGTTGATGCGGTACACACACAGCTTTTAAATGTGGAGCAGCTTGTTGTTTGCTGCCAGTGAGATACGAGAAGTTTGAAAGCTGGCAGTTTGGTGAAAGTCAGTATTTGTATCCTAGCATAACAAGTGTGGAAATGTTACATTTAATGCAGGAGTCAGCAACCTAACATGTTGAAGGAGCCACATTGGACCAATAATAGAAAAACAAATATGTCTGGAGCCGCAAAAAATTAAAAGCCATATTACATACAGATAGTGTGTCATGAGATATAAATTGAATTAAGAGGACTTAAATGAAACTAAATGATCTCAAATATAGCTACAAATGAGGCATAATGATGCAATATGTACATACAGCTAGCTTAAATAGCATGTTAGCATCAATTAGCTTGCAGTGACCAAATATGTCTGATTAGCACTCCACACAAGTCAATAACATCAACTAAACTCACCTTTGTGCATTCATGCACAACGTTCAAAGTTTGGTGGACAAAATGAGACAGAAAAAGAAGTGGCATAAAACACGTCTTAGAAAGTCGGAGAAAGTTAAACATGTAAACAAACTAGGGTGAGTTCAAGGACCGCCAAAAATAGTAGGACAAATCGGCGCTCGCCAAATACTGGAATCAGTGAAGCATGTTTAATATAAACAGTGTGCTTTATAACAATTAGGGAGGTTTGTGTCATGTTTTTCCTCCTACAGAAACTATATTAAAACAAAAAAATATATTTTTCCCCCTCATCTTTTTCCATTTTTCATACATTTTTGAAAAAGCTCCAGAGAGCCACTAGGGCGGCGCTAAAGAGCCGCGGGTTGCCGACTCCCGATTTAATGCAACGCCACAAAAAGTTCAAGTGTGTAGTTATCAAAAAATACACTTAAAGAAGTTGTAACTATTTGAAGTGTTTCATATCGGTGATTTTGGGAAATGACTTCCAACCTTGATTGGAGCTTAGCATAACAATGAAAGGTGTTCCATAAATAAATGTCATGTCCTCGTCTAAAACATCTTCTTGTGAGACATAGATATGTTACATGTACTTGTGCTTACCTGTAATAGAGGTGTGTATGTATATTGATTCTACATGTACTTCTGCTTACCTGTAATGCAGGTGTGCACGTATATTGATGCTACATGTACTTGTGCATACCTGTAAATGCAGGTGTGCACGTATATTGATGCTACATGTACTTGTGCATACCTGTAAATGCAGGTGTGCACGTATATTGATGCTACATGTACTTCTGCTTACCTGTAATGCAGGTGTGTACGTATATTGATGCTATGTACTTGTGCTTACCTGTAATGCAGGTGTGCACGTATATTGATGCTACATGTACTTCTGCTTACCTGTAATGCAGGTGTGTACGTATATTGATGCTATGTACTTGTGCTTACCTGTAATGTAGGTGTGCACGTATATATTGATGCTACATGTACTTGTGCTTACCTGTAATAGAGGTGTGTATGTATATTGATTCTACATGTACTTCTGCTTACCTGTAATGCAGGTGTGCACGTATATTGATGCTACATGTACTTGTGCATACCTGTAAATGCAGGTGTGCACGTATATTGATGCTACATGTACTTGTGCATACCTGTAAATGCAGGTGTGCACGTATATTGATGCTACATGTACTTCTGCTTACCTGTAATGCAGGTGTGTACGTATATTGATGCTATGTACTTGTGCTTACCTGTAATGCAGGTGTGCACGTATATTGATGCTACATGTACTTCTGCTTACCTGTAATGCAGGTGTGTACGTATATTGATGCTATGTACTTGTGCTTACCTGTAATGTAGGTGTGCACGTATATATTGATGCTACATGTACTTGTGCTTACCTGTAATGCAGGTGTGCACGTATATTGATGCTACATGTACTTCTGCTTACCTGTAATGCAGGTGTGTACGTATATTGATGCTATGTACTTGTGCTTACCTGTAAATGCAGGTGTGCACGTATATTGATGCTATGTACTTGTGCTTACCTGTAATGCAGGTGTGCACGTATATTGATGCTACATGTACTTCTGCTTACCTGTAATGCAGGTGTGTACGTATATTGATGCTACATGTACTTCTGCTTACCTGTAATGCAGGTGTGCACGTATATTGATGCTATGTACTTGTGCTTACCTGTAATGCAGGTGTGCACGTATATTGATGCTACATGTACTTCTGCTTACCTGTAATGCAGGTGTGCACGTACATTGATGCTATGTACTTCTGCTTACTTGTAATGCAGGTGTGTATGTATATTGATGCTATGTACTTGTGCTTACCTGTAATGCAGGTGTGCACGTATATTGATGCTACGTGTACTTGTGCTTACCTGTAATGCAGGTGTGTACGTATATTGATGCTATGTACTTGTGCTTACCTGTAATGCAGGTGTGCACGTATATTGATGCTACATGTACTTGTGCTTACCTGTAATGCAGGTGTGCACGTATATATTGATGCTACATGTACTTGTGCTTACCTGTAATGCAGGTGTGCACGTACATTGATGCTATGTACTTCTGCTTACCTGTAAATGCAGGTGTGCACGTACATTGATGCTACATGTACTTGTGCTTACCTGTAATGCAGGTGTGTACGTATATTGATGCTACATGTACTTGTGCTTTACCTGTAATGTAGGTGTGTACGTATATTGATGATATGTACTTGTGCTTACCTGTAATGCAGGTGTGCATGTATATATTGATGCTACATGTACTTGTGCTTACCTGTGATGCAGGTGTATACGTATATTGATGCTATGTACTTGTGCTTACCTGTAATGCAGGTGTGCATGTATATATTGATGCTACATGTACTTGTGCTTACCTGTAATGCAGGTGTGTACGTATATTGATGCTATGTACTTATGCTTACCTGTAATGCAGGTGTGCACGTATATTGATGCTATGTACTTGTGCTTACCTGTAATGCAGGTGTGCACGTATATATTGATGCTACATGTACTTGTGCTTACCTGTAAATGCAGGTGTGCACGTATATTGATGCTATGTACTTGTGCTTACCTGTAATGCAGGTGTGCACGTATATTGATGCTACATGTACTTCTGCTTACCTGTAATGCAGGTGTGTACGTATATTGATGCTATGTACTTGTGCTTACCTGTAAATGCAGGTGTGCACGTATATTGATGCTATGTACTTGTGCTTACCTGTAATGCAGGTGTGTACGTATATATTGATGCTACATGTACTTGTGCTTACCTGTAATGCAGGTGTGTACGTATATTGATGCTATGTACTTGTGCTTACCTGTAATGCAGGTGTGTACGTATATATTGATGCTACATGTACTTGTGCTTACCTGTAATGCAGGTGTGCACGTATATATTGATGCTACATGTACTTGTGCTTACCTGTAAATGCAGGTGTGCACATACATTGATGCTACATGTACTTGTGCTTACCTGTAAATGCAGGTGTGCACGTACATTGATGCTACATGTACTTGTGCTTACCTGTAATGCAGGTGTGCACGTATATTGAAGCTATGTACTTGTGCTTACCTGTAATGTAGGTGTGAACGTATATTGATGCTATGTACTTGTGCTTACCTGTAACGCAGGTGTGCACGTATATTGATGCTACGTGTACTTGTGCTTACCTGTAATGCAGGTGTGTACGTATATTGGTGCTATGTACTTGTGCTTACCTGTAAATGCAGGTGTGCACGTACATTGATGCTACATGTACTTGTGCTTACCTGTAATGTAGGTGTGTACGTATATTGATGCTACATGTACTTGTGCTTACCTGTAATGTAGGTGTGTACGTATATTGATGCTATGTACTTGTGCTTACCTGTAATGTAGGTGTGTACGTATATTGATGCTACATGTACTTGTGCTTACCTGTAATGCAGGTGTGCACGTATATTGATGCTACATGTACTTGTGCTTACCTGTAATGTAGGTGTGTACGTATATTGATGCTATGTACTTGTGCTTACCTGTAATGCAGGTGTGTACGTATATTGATGCTATGTACTTGTGCTTACCTGTAATGCAGGTGTGCATGTATATATTGATGCTACATGTACTTGTGCTTACCTGTAATGCAGGTGTGCACGTACATTGATGCTATGTACTTCTGCTTACCTGTAATGCAGGTGTGTATGTATATTGATGCTACATGTACTTGTGCTTACCTGTAATGTAGGTGTGTACGTATATTGATGCTATGTACTTGTGCTTACCTGTAAATGCAGGTGTGCACGTATATTGATGCTATGTACTTGTGCTTACCTGTAATGCAGGTGTGCATGTATATATTGATGCTACATGTACTTGTGCTTACCTGTAATGCAGGTGTGTACGTATATTGATGCTATGTACTTGTGCTTACCTGTAATGCAGGTGTGTACGTATATTGATGCTATGTACTTGTGCTTACCTGTAATGTAGGTGTGCACGTATATTGATGCTATGTACTTGTGCTTACCTGTAATGCAGGTGTGCACGTATATATTGATGCTACATGTACTTGTGCTTACCTGTAATGCAGGTGTGCACGTATATATTGATGCTACATGTACTTGTGCTTACCTGTAATGCAGGTGTGCACGTATATTGATGCTATGTACTTGTGCTTACCTGTAATGCAGGTGTGCACGTATATTGATGCTACATGTACTTGTGCTTACCTGTAATGTAGGTGTGTACGTATATTGATGCTATGTACTTGTGCTTACCTGTAATGCAGGTGTGTACGTATATTGATGCTATGTACTTGTGCTTACCTGTAATGCAGGTGTGCATGTATATATTGATGCTACATGTACTTGTGCTTACCTGTAATGCAGGTGTGCACGTATATTGATGCTATGTACTTGTGCTTACCTGTAATGTAGGTGTGCACGTATATTGATGCTATGTACTTGTGCTTACCTGTAATGTAGGTGTGTACGTATATTGATGCTATGTACTTGTGCTTACCTGTAATGCAGGTGTGTACGTATATTGATGCTATGTACTTGTGCTTACCTGTAATGCAGGTGTGCACGTATATTGAAGCTATGTACTTGTGCTTACCTGTAATGTAGGTGTGTACGTATATTGATGCTACATGTACTTGTGCTTACCTGTAATGCAGGTGTGCACGTATATATTGATGCTACATGTACTTGTGCTTACCTGTAATGCAGGTGTGCACGTATATTGAAGCTATGTACTTGTGCTTACCTGTAATGTAGGTGTGTACGTAGATTGATGCTATGTACTTGTGCTTACCTGTAATGTAGGTGTGTACGTATATTGATGCTATGTAATTGTGCTTACCTGTAATGCAGGTGTGCACGTATATTGATGCTATGTACTTGTGCTTACCTGTAATGCAGGTGTGCACGTACATTGATGCAGGTCGTGGCGTCGCTACAAGGAGAGGACGAGAGAGGCACGCGGCGGTGACGTCACGAGGTCCGCGCGGTGTCCTGGAAACTTGCAGACACAAACAAGTGCAGCACTTGAAATAAACCCAGCAAGAAGTCAACTTACCTCCGAGCGGCGAGTGGAATTTGTCTCATGGAACTTTTGAAAAGACTTCCGGCGTCCTTCAAGTAGGCGCCGACGTCGTAAAATGACGAGCAGACGGAAGAAGTCTGAGCTTGTGAACATCAACTGCAAGTCCGAAGACAAAGTGCAGATGTCTCCCATCATCTCTGCTCTCACCCTCAACGTCGCAGTAAGTCTCTCTTACTTCCCTGCAGGCTGCACCTCGAACATCAACACATTGTCTCCATTTTTGTTGTTTCCTTGGCAACCGTCTGCTTCTTTACCGCCTTTAAAGCCAAACAGGACATCATAAAGTTCTTAAGGACGGTAAAACATTTGGGTTACTTTAAAAACGATTTTATTTTGCTCAGATTTGTCAATGCCTCAGCCCTACACTCAAATCTATAACTTTTATTTAATTATTTAGACAACTTTGATCAGATATTGTCCAAAGTCTGCGATGAGATGGCAACTTGTCCAGGGTGTACTCCGCCTTCCGCCTGAATGCAGCTGGGACAGGCTCCAGCACACCCTGCCACCCTAAAAGGGACAAGCGGTAGAAAATAGATGGATATTGTCCAAAGTTTGAATACAAAAGCCAAAAGCAGTGAAGTTGTCAGGTTGTGTAAATGCTAAATAAAAAGAGAATACAACAAATCCTTTTCAACTTATATTCAATTGAATAGACTACAAAGACAAGATATTTCATCTTCACACTGAGAAAACATTTTTTTTTTGCAAATAATCATGAAGTTAGAATATAATGGCAGCAACACATTGCAAAAAAGGCATTTTTACCAGTGTGTTACATGGCCTTTCCTTTTAACAACACTCACTAAATACATACAGCTTATGGAGCAACATGTGTTGCCATCCAAGCAACGTTATCATGGACGCCCCTGCTTATTTGGGAACTGAGGAGACACATTTTTGAAGTGGAATTCTTTCCCATTCTTGCTTGATGTACAGCTTAAGTTGTTCAACAGTCTCCTGCCTCATATTTTAGCCTTCACACATTTGCAATGTCTGGACTACAGGCAGGCCAGTCTAGTACCTGCACTCTTTTACTATGAAGCCACGCTGTTGTAACACGTGTCTTGGCATTGTCTTGCTGAAATAAGCAGGGGCGTTCATGATAATGTTGCTTGGATGGCAACACATGTTGCTCCATAAGCTGTATGTATTTAGTGAGTGTTGTTAAAAGGAAAGGCCATGTAACACACTGGTAAAAATGCCTTTTTTGCAATGTGTTGCTGCCATTACATTCTAACTTCATGATTATTTACAAAAAAAATGACATTTCTCAGTGTGAAGATGAAATATCTTGTCTTTGCAGTTTAATCAATGGAATATAAGTTGAAAAGGATTTGCAAATAATTCCATCCTCTTTTTATTTACCATTCACACGTGAAAAGTCACTGCTTTTGAGGTTTGTACATATCATGAATGTTACTAAGTGATGTACATACTTAGACAAGGTATATAAAACATTGTTGAAGGTTATTTTAAAGAATCCCCATTACCTGCATTTTTAAATGACTCTTGCGAGTGTTTATTTGAGAAAGACAAGTGTTCTTGTCCCACAGAGATTGTGAGTCATTGGAAAAATTCCCCAAAAAAAAATGCACACTGTGTGGTGGCAAATGTGACATTTTTCTTTGTGTATGTAGAAATTGTACCTCATCGGGTGGGCAACCATATCCACACTGTCCTGACCACTCTCACCAACACTTAGTTGTCTTGGCTTTCCCCCACCAGCTTATGGACATCAACCAGAGGACACTGGAGAAATGTCATAACCTCTCGACAGAAGAGTTTACAGACACATTAATGCTCCAGTCCAGAGTCAAAGAACAGTCCAATCTGATCTGTGTACTGAAAGACAGATCCGACGAACTGTTCCACCAAAGTCAAAACCTGCAGCAGGCCAACGCACAGCTAGAGATGCAACTTGAGATCTGTCAGAAAGAAATGTCGCAAAAGCAGGCTCGAGCAGAGGTGGTAGAAAAGCGCTTCATGGATTTAGACGCCAACAGTCGATCGATCATCGTGTTCATGGAAGAGTACAAACATCAGAACGCTCAGTTGAAGCTGGAGAACAAGCAACTGCAGAAGGAAAACGACTCCCTTTTCTCCCAGAAGTTGCATGATAAAGAGATGGTGCTGGAACAACTTGCACTGGACATCAAAGTGCTGACAGAGGAGTTCACAAACAAGGAGCGGGAATATCAGTAAGATGTGTTTGTCTAGTGCCAAGAACCACTGGACGTCAGCCCCAATGCTAAACGTGTACCTTCTGTTCCAAAGGGAGAAAATGGCAGAAATTGAATCGACATCCTTTACGCAATTATCAGAGCATGAAGAGAGGGAGGCAGCACTACTTGAACAACTGCATGTATCCAAGAAACAACATGAAGCTGCAGAGCAGATGTGCAAAGGTAAACATCTAGTCTGCTCTATGTGATGACTGCTTTTCTCAAAATGCTTTGGAGGACATGTTAGCGTACATGTCTTACAAATATGTTAAACGTTTTGGAGGAATTAGACAAATGGGCAAAGATTGATAGGCAATTAGATCCTGCTCCTGTCTGTATCTACATCAGGGCCGAGAGAGCCATGAAAGCCAAATATTTCAAAATGTATTTCTGTGAGAGCCATATCATATTATGTAACACAGAATACGACTAAATGCGTGCATTTTTAGAGTATAATAAGTTTCTTATTCTTTTTAAAAACATTGTTATTCTAAAGCTAACCAATAATACATATATAATACTTCTTACCATTAATGCAACTTCTTGAACAGGTGCGATCGAAAATGGATGGTTGGATTAAAATGCATGAGAATATTTTATAATTTGAACGTTATTTTTAACACTGTGAATACCAGCAGAATTATTCCTCACTTAGTGTGTTAAGCAATGTCAGCTAACATTTATCTGAGAGCCAGATGTAGTCATCAAAAGAGCCACATCTGGCTCTAGAGCCATAGGTTCCCTACCCCTGTGTATATATATATATATATATACACACACACACACATATACATATATATATATATAGGGACGGCGTGGCGCAGTGGTAGAGTGGCCGTGCGCAACCCGAGGGTCCCTGGTTCAATTCCCACCTAGCACCAACCTCGTCACGTCCGTTGTGTCCTGAGCAAGACACTTCACCCTTGCTCCTGATGGGTGCTGGTTGGCGCCTTGCATGGCAGCTCCCTCCATCAGTGTGTGAATGGGTAAATGTGGAAGTAATGTCAAAGCGCTTTGAGTACCTTGAAGGTAGAAAAGCGCTATACAAGTACAACCCATTTATCATTTATATATATATATATATATATATGCATGCATATATAACACAGACATATGAGTGTTCGCCCTGAGATGGGTAGGTCGTGAGTTCCAACCCCAGCCGAGTCATACCAAAGACTATAAAAATGGGAGCCATGACCTCCCTGCTCGGCACTCAGCATCAAGGCTCGGAATTGGGGGTTAAATCACCAATCATGAGCAATCACCATGTAAAAATGACTTTCCCTAGTAAATACATTCATTAAAGAGTAATTCCATTAGTAATTCAACTACTTTTTTGGTACAGTCACGAGTAACTATAATGACTCTTTAAAGGTAATTATCAGAACACTGCAGATGAGCAATGATGGTCATGGACTCGTGGTTGAGAGAAGAGTTGTTTGATGTTGGATGCTAGAAAATGTCTGATGCTTTGCGACAATCAGCCTTAATGCATTGTTGCAGCTGGATGATTTATGAGCAGGTCATGCAGCGCCCCTTTGTGGCCATGCTCGGGGGGGGGGGTGGAGAGCCCGGGAAGAGAGGCTGAAGGCAGAGGCATGCGGGCGTGTTCAGGGGTTAAAATGCTGGCTCAGTTGGTAATTCACTGGGTGGGATGTCACTGATGTCATATTATTAGTTTTTTTTTCCAATATTTTTGCGATCGACTGGTAGGGTGCCAAAGATGGACTCGTCCATGGCGATCGACAGAGCGAGCTAAAACAAATGAACAAACAGTTCTCCTCGACATCTGTGCTTGCCAGTCCCTTCAAGGGGACACGTTTTGCCAAGTGTTCACACCTGTGTTTGTCAATGGAGGTAACATGACTGTATGTACAGCATTGAAACATTGGCTTTTTCACCAGAATTAAAGCTGAAAGTTCATAAAGCAGAGGATCAGCACACTTTGAAGGAAGCCACTATGAGCAAAAGCATTAGCAGCCTCACCAAAGAGCGGGACAAGCTGCTGCGCATCTGTGTGGAAAGAGAGAACACCATCCAGGTAAGATTTTGGGGGTAAAAGAAAGTATCGGTTGACAGGAGAACACACTTGTGTAAGTCCAGGAGAAGCATGAGGAACTCCGGCATCTAGAGTTACAATACAAGGAGCAGAAGAGAGCCCGGACAAGAGTAGAAGAAAGGTAAGTTGTGATTACATTTCTAATTATTGTTGCTGTTAAATGAAGAGTATAAATGCCAAAATGTGTCCTTGTCTCAGGTTTAAACGTGAAGCAGAAGCAGTTAATGCAGATAAAAAAGTGAAGTCTCTCAAAATGGCCATCGAAGAAGCCAAGACAAAGTATGAGATGCTCAACAAGGTTGGTTTTCGAGTTACATAATTCAGCAGATATTCAAACTTGACATCAAAATCTTCGTCTACAGGACTTTGAGGCCTTCAAAGAACACAGCACCGGTCTCCTTAACAAAGAAAGAGAGTTGAACAAGATACTACGACACTTGAGGAGCTAATCCTACAGATTTTACAAATCTTTCTCAATACCAGGTTCCAATGAGAAACTATGAGCATTATTATATATTACAATGTCATCTTTAATATCCTAAGTTTTTCCGGATCAATAAAAGAAAAAGACAACATACTTATTAGCAAGACACATGAAAAGTTCCTCAATAGAAGTGATACTGTACAGTTTAGAGAAGCTTCCATATGTCAGCACTTAAGAGTGTTCCTCTGCCAGTTTCTCAGCCTTTTGAACCACTTCTTCAATGGGACCCACCATATAGAAAGCCTGCTCAGGTAAGGCATCATATTCACCTGGACAAAAAGGAAGGAACAGAAGTTCAACTTAATAATGCTTCAGTTCCATGTCATTTTGGGAGTGTTGTGGTGAAGCACTAACCTCCAAGAATGCTCTGGAAGCCTTTGATTGTTTCCTTCAGAGGCACAAGCTTTCCCATGTGGCCAGTGAAGACTTCAGCCACCTGGAAAGGCTGGGACAGGAAACGCTGGATCTTACGAGCACGGGCTACAGTCAGCTTGTCTTCCTCGGACAGTTCATCCATACCCAGAATAGCAATGATGTCCTGCAAGGATTTGTAGTCCTGAAAGAAAAGTTGTTGAATCATTCAAACATGTTCTTACTGGCTATTAAAAAGTTGACACATCACAAGTCTTGCCTGGAGGATCTTCTGTACACCTCGAGCAATGTCATAGTGCTCAGACCCAACAATGTTGGGGTCCATGATGCGGGAGGTGGAGTCAAGCGGGTCCACAGCCGGGTAGATGCCCAGCTCAGCAATGGCACGGGACAGCACGGTGGTGGCATCCAAGTGAGCAAAGGTTGTGGCAGGAGCTGGGTCGGTCAAGTCGTCTGCAGGCACGTAGATGGCCTGAAACACATTGGAGTCAATGCACCACCGCCACCCGGGAAGGGACAAGCGGTAGAAAATGGATGTGGCATAAATGTCATCCAGTCACAACTTACTTGTACTGAAGTGATGGAACCCTTTTTGGTGGTTGTAATTCGTTCCTGCATGGTACCCATATCAGTGGCCAGGGTGGGCTGGTACCCCACGGCAGACGGGATACGACCCAACAGGGCAGACACCTGCAGGACAATTAGGCGACTGAAATGATCTTCTCAAATAAATATATGAATGTATTTGGGTGTAGTGTACAATATACCAAACTTTAGAGGTGACAAACATTTGGCCAATGATAAGAGCTCTTTTAATATTATGGTTATTTTGTGACAGCATGAGAATTTGAAAGTGACAAGCAAACAAACGCGTCCGAATTCTAGCTCTTTGCTAACATCTCTCCACAGTGCAAAGCCACTAGAATAGAATAGAGTTTTATTGTCATTATTGCAATGAACAGGTTCAAAGAACAACGAAATTGGAGCAGCTCCTCCTAAGGTGCATATACAATATGGTAGTATAAATTAAAAAAAAAAAAAGATAGAGATGACAGATGTATCTATGTATACATACATAAAACATTATTTCACATTGTAGTCCAAAAAAATAGAAAAACATTTAAACATTACACATGAGGACATGATGGACATATGGACACTCAGTGCCTGTTTAGTGCTACTATGGCTCTTGGGTAAAAGCTATTTTTTAGTCTATTGGTGCTCGCTTTTAGCACCCTGTAGCGTCTGCCTGAGGGTAGCAGTTCCAGGTGGCTGTGCCCGGGGTGGAATGGGTCTTTCAGGATGCTCTGTGCTTTCCTGAGACAGCGGGAGCTGTACAGGTCAGCCAGGGGGGTTAGGGGGCATCCGATTAACTTCTGGGCGGTCTTTATGACTCTCTGGAGCGCCGTTCTCTCTGCGGCCGTGCAGCTGCTGAACCACACGCAGATGCAGTAGGTCAGGATGCTCTCAATGGAGCACCGGTAGAAGGACACCAGCAGTTCCTGTGAGAGGTGCTTGTTCCTGAGTATTCTCAGGAAGTGCAGTCTCTGGTGTGCCTTCTTGATGGTAGCCGTGGTGTTGGTGCTCCAGGATAGGTCGTCGGGCAGGTGGACTCCCAGGGAGCGGAAGTCGGAGACCCTCTCCACACAGTCACCACTGATGATCAGGGGCAGGATGTCCGTTTTTTTCCTCCTGAAGTCTATGACCAGCTCCTTGGTCTTGGAGGTGTTCAGGGCCAGGTTGTTGACTTTGCACCAATCCGACAGCTTCTCCACCTCATCCCGATATGCAGCCTCGCCACTACTGTCCAAGTCAGCAATCCTCGCCTCTAACAAACTGTTTCTTACAAGTATAATCACCGGAGGACGAGGAATAGCTAAACATGCTACACTACACATTGTAGGAAGGTTTGCAAACTACTCAACAAAACCTTTTGAAGGTGGGCATATCAAATAGCGACAGTAAGGAAACCAAAGTACAGTATCAGTAGTTCATTTTTCGTTTGTTTCCCCCCCCAAAAAATGTTTATTATTGTTTACAAACTCAGCACAGGAGGATTTTAAGGGCAAAAACCAAAATTACTTTATTCAGATCCAAAAGTAAGAAATAATTTGAATATTTAATTGATATTGTTACACCACCATCCTTTGTTTTGGTCTGATTATAAGTGATCAAAAATGTAATCACTAAATGATGAAACTTGGTGGTATCAGCTTTGATATGGCCAATACTGCCCTTGTAAATACCTGCTATTGAACTGATACTTTACATTAGGGGATACTAAAACTAATGTAAAGTATCCAGACAACAGAAAACAAGAGACCAGAAAGGCTCCAGGACCAGATAGTGTGTCCCCCTCCTGCCTGAGAGTCTGCTGAGCAGCATCTTCACGCAGAACTTCAACTCATCACATGAGCTGTGCCAAGTGTTTGTTTCAAAGGCTTCACCATCATCCCAGGACCCAGTCCCAAAGAAACCTGCCATTACAAAACTCAATGACTAAAGACCTGTAGCCCTGGCGTCTGTGGTCACTAAGTACTTTGAGAGACTGGTGCTACGCCACCTGAAAGACACCACAAGCCCCCTGCTGGACCCCCTGCAGTGTGCTCATCGGGCAAACAGGTCGGCGGAGGATGAGGTCAACATGGGACGGAATTACATCCTGCATCACCTTGACTCCCCAGGGACCTACACTAGGATCCTGTTGGTGGACTTCAGCTCTGCATTTAACACCTTCAGTCCAGATATCCTGCATCCCAACTTCAAGGCTGACAGCACAGCAGGTAAGGCTGGGAAGCATCACATCCAGCACTTGGGACAATCAGCACTGGTGTCTTCTCCCCACTGCTTGTATCGCTCTACACCAATGAAACTGTGAAACTCTTGGAAGTTGGCAGGTCTTATCGGCCAGTCTGCTTATAGACGGGAGGTGGTAGAGCTGGGTTTCTGGTGCAGTCAGAACCATCTGGTGCTGAACTCACTCAAGACTGTGGAGATGACAGTGGACTTCAGGAGAAGCCCCCGCTCACCTTTCTGAACAGTACTCTTTCAGGTACCTGGGGTTCAGGATTCTCGTGGGACGTTAAGTAGATCTCCCACATGGATGCACTTTCTGCTTCAGCTCAAGAAAGTCAACATGCTCCATGAACTGCTGATCACATTCAGACTGTCCTGTGCACCTCCATCACTGTCTGGTCGGACCTTCAACTCAAGTACAGACTGCAGCAGACTAGCATTACAACTGCAGAAAAGATAGGACTTCTCGCAGTCCAGGGTCAGGAAACGGGCAGGTCGCGTCACTGCAGACCCCTCACACCCTGGTCATCAACTGTTTAAACTCCTCCCCTCTAGCAGGCGTTACAAATCACTGTTTGACAAAACAAGCCATCATAAACGCTTCTTCCCTCAGGCCAACAATCTGATGAATAACTCCGGAACTAATCTGTCACTGTCAATGTACTAACTCATGTTCATCTCATCATCTTTTTGCTATGCTCTATTCACCACTGCAATATTATTTATTATCATTGCAACATATTAGTTCATGAAATACTTTTATTTGAGTCAAATTCCTTGTGTGTTACACTTACTTGGCAAACAAAGCTGATTCTGACAAGTGTTTATTACATTTTAACATAAGTGTAGATTTAAATATATTGTGTAACTAGCTATTAACAGTAAAATAGCAAATAAATTAATATTAGTTTTGAGAAAAAATTGAAATGACACAATATGTTACTGCATACGTCAGCAGCCAAATGAGAAATCCGTTTTAAAATAGTTGTAATTATTCTTCACAAGAACCACGTCAATAATGAATAAAGCAAAACATATTCTGGACCAAAAATGACTTTACTGCTCACTAGTGTTACATATCTGACTTATTGTGTAGAAATATGGAGAAACAATTACAAATGTGCGCTTCATTTCACTAACTGTGTTACAAAAAAGATCATTTACAATAATTCATCATGTTGGATATAGAGAACATACAAACTAGGGGTGCGGGGAAAAAATCGATACGAATATGAATCGCGATTCTCACGTTGTGCGATTCAGAATCTATTCAAATTTTTTAAAAATCGATTATTTTTTTTTAAATCAGTCCAACAAAGCACTACACAGCAATACCATAACAATGCAATCCAATTCCAAAAACAAAGCTGAGCCAGCAACACTCAGAACTGCAATAAACAGAGCAATTGAGGAGACACAAACACCACACAGAACAAAACAAAAGTAGCGAAACAAAAATGAATATTATCAACAACAGTATCAATATTAGTTATAATTTCAGCATAGCAGTGATTAAAAATCCCTCACTGACATTATCATTAGACATTTATACAAATAATCAAAAAGAACAATAGTGTCACAGTGGCTTACACTTGCATCGCATCTCATTAGCTGGACAACACACTGTGTCCAATGTTTGCACAAAGATAAAATAAGTCGTATTTTTGGTTCCTTTAATAGTTAAAACAAATTTACATTATTGCAATCAGTTGATAAAACATTGTCCTTTATAATTATAAAAGTTTTTTTTTACAAAAATCTACTACTCTGCTAGCATGTCAGCAGACTGGGGTAGATCCTGCTGAAATCTATGTATTGAATGAATACAGAATTGTTTTGAATCGGAAAAATATAGTTTTTGAATCGAGAATCGTGTTGAATTGAAAAAAAAATAAAAAATCGATTTTGAATCGAATCATGACCCCAAGAATCGATATTGAATCAAATCGTGGGACACCCAAAGATTTGCAGCCCTAACACAAACCCTTTATTTATTCAATCACAAATATTGAAATCCAACGACTTTCAAACATCTAAAATGACGTAAAATGCAAACTATGACATTCTATCCAACAATTCTTCTCAACAAAAGAGGAGAAACATAACCTCAGAGGAAAATAGAATTTAAAACATTTGTATGCAGATGATGTGGTCCTGATGGCTTCATCTGACCGGGATCTTCAGCTCTCGCTGGATCAGTTCGCAGCCGAGTTTGAAGCGACCGGAATGAGAATCAGCACCTCCAAGTCCGAGTCCATGGTTCTCGCCCGGAAAAGGGTGGAGTGCCATCTCCGGGTTGGGGAGGAGACCCTGCCCCAAGTGGAGGAGTTCAAGTACCTAGGAGTCTTGTTCACGAGTGAGGGAAGAGTGGATCGTGAGATCGACAGGCGGATCGGTGCGGCGTCTTCAGTAATGCGGACGTTGTACCGATCCGTTGTGGTGAAGAAGGAGCTGAGCCGGAAGGCAAAGCTCTCAATTTACCGGTCGATCTACGTTCCCATCCTCACCTATGGTCATGAGCTTTGGGTCATGACCGAAAGGATAAGATCACGGGTACAAGCGGCCGAAATGAGTTTCCTCCGCCGTGTGGCGGGGCTCTCCCTTAGAGATAGGGTGAGAAGCTCTGCCATCCGGGAGGAACTCAAAGTAAAGCCGCTGCTCCTTCACATCGAGAGGAGCCAGATGAGGTGGTTCGGGCATCTGGTCAGGATGCCACCCGAACGCCTCCCTAGGGAGGTGTTTAGGGCACGTCCAACCGGTAGGAGGCCACGGGGAAGACCCAGGACACGTTGGGAAGACTATGTCTCCCGGCTGGCCTGGGAACGCCTCGGGATCCCCCGGGAAGAACTAGACGAAGTGGCTGGGGAGAGGGAAGTCTGGGTTTCCCTGCTTAGGCTGTTGCCCCCGCGACCCGACCTCGGATAAGCGGAAGATGATGGATGGATGGATGGATGGATGTATGCACGTACAACACTTAAGACACTTAGCATATTAGTATGTGGGATTAAAATATGGAATGGATTAAGTAAAGATATTAAGATTATGATTACATTTAAGAGACTCTTCAAACTACAAGTGTTCACCAAGTACAAAGGAGAACAATTATAAATATGTTGAACCTTTGAAAAAAAAATATATATATATATTTTTATGTTTAATATTTGTTTACTTACCTATGGTATATTTATTTATTTACTGTTCTGTTACAGAGAACAAAGAAATGGGGTAAAACGGCCATGATATGAAAAGGGGTAGGATTAATTAAATAAGCTCAACTTCTTCCTACTCCTTTTTGAACATGCTGTAAATAAACAAGTGGAAATGTGAGCTGCATTACATTGTATTGTATGCATGTTCCACATAAACACAACTCAACATAGCAAATAATACATTGTGATGAAGGCAGCAATATATATTTTGATTTTAGGCCACATCGCTCATCCTTAGTGTCATGTTTCATACCTCTGATCCAGCCTGGGTAAACCTGAAGATGTTGTCGATAAACAGAAGCACATCCTGTCCCTCTTGATCGCGGAAATACTCGGCAACAGTCAAGCCGGTGAGAGCGACTCTGGCGCGAGCACCTGGAGGCTCGTTCATCTGACCGTACACCAGCGCTACCTGACAGCCCACACATGATACACCTTATGTCATCTAGCATTTTACACACATGTGAACAGACAATGTGGCTTAGGGTTTATATAAGAAAAAAAAAACTAGCAGAGAACTGTGAGTCCAAAGCATCCAAATAGTATACAGTTGATAGCAAAGAAGTAGTGTGTTGGACCCCAATAGACTGTGCAGGTGTAGCTTCATGTATGAGCTTTGAGGGAATGACCTTGGAAGTAGTGTCCTTCAGATTAATAACACCAGACTCAATCATTTCATGGTACAAGTCGTTGCCCTCACGGGTGCGCTCTCCCACTCCGGCAAACACGGAGTAGCCACCGTGAGCCTTGGCCACGTTGTTGATCAGCTCCATGATCAACACGGTCTTGCCCACACCTGCGCCTCCAAACAGACCTGACAGAACGCAACAATGATTAGGAGATGCTTGCTCCTAGAAGGCAATAGTCTTGGCAGTGAAGTGAGCCACTGACCAATCTTGCCACCCTTGGCGTAGGGGGCGAGCAGATCTACAACTTTGATTCCGGTGACTAAGATCTCCTGCTCCACACTCATGTCTGTGAATTCAGGGGCTTCAGCGTGGATAGGAGCAGTCCTGGAAGCAAACACGAGCATGTTTTTACTCAAAAACAACTGCAGTGATACCTCGGATTTAGTACGATTGCATTTTCCACACAAATTCTGCCAAAAGTTTGACAGGTTTTTCATAAGCTGTCTCAGTTGTCGTACGTTCAAACATTGCACGTAACAAAATATTCAGTATCATTCCACAAAAACACTGAATCCCACAAGTTGTGCTTCCGTCTCGGTCAAGAATGGAAATGGTTCTTTTCGATTTCGGACTTTATAAACAATTTCGGGCCTGGGATTCTTTAAATGATCTTTATTATGTATATATGTACAGTACGGGACTAAAGTTATCCACACACCTTCTCATTCAGTGCGTTTTCTTTTTTTTTAAGCTCATTGTCACATCAAAACTATGAATGAACACATGTGGAGTTATGTACTTAACAAAAAAAGGTGAAATACCTGAAAACATGTTTTATATTTTAGTTTCTTCAAAATAGCCACCTTTTGCTCTGATTCCTGCTTTGCACACTCTTGGCATTCTCTCCATGAGCTTCAAACACACCTGTGAAGTGAAAACCATTTCAGGTGACTACCTCTTGAAGCTCATGAAGCAAAGGGTGGCTATTTTGAAGAAACTAGAGCAGGGGTCGGGAACCTTTTTTGGCTGAGAGAGCCATACAAGCCAAATATTTTAAAAAGTATTTCCATGAGAGCCGTATAAAACATTTTTTAAGACTGAATACAACAATGAGTGAATTTTTAAGTAAGACCAACACTTTGAGTATAATAAGTATCTTATTTTTTTAATAACATTGTTATTCTGAAGCTAACCAACAATAAATAAAATACTTCTTACCATTAATGCGACTTATTGAACTGGTGCGGTAGAAACCGGATGGATGGGTTAAAATGCATGAGAATGTTTTATATTTTGAAAGTTATTTTCGACACTGTGATTACCAGCGGAATTATTCATTACTTAGCGTGATTTATCTGAGAGCCAGATGCAGTCATCAAAAGAGCCACATCCGGCTCTAGAGCCATAGGTTCCCTACCCCTGTTCTAGAGTATAAAACGTGTTTTCAGTTATTTCACCTTTTTTTGTTAAGTACATAACTCAACATGTGTTCATTCCTAGTTTTGATGTGACAATCTACAATGTAAATAGTCATGGAAATAAAGAAAACATTACATTGAATGAAGAGAAGGTGTGTCTAAACTTTTGGCTGCATGTGTGTGTGTGCGTGCAGTTATTCATAGAACACACACAGAACAATGAACAATTGTGTGTCCGTCTCCTTTCTTCGTGTTGAAACAGGATCTACCAAAAAACAAAAGGACTGTGCTCCCTGCACTTTTTACCATTTGGCATTTAGGTGTTTAAGTCGGACTATTATGCAAAACCAACTTGTCTTGCATGTTGGTACTTGTTTTTGTGTATTTGGCATCCCTATAAGTCTTGAAAATGTTAAAGTAAACAAAGAGAGCATGGCAAAGACATTTATAAAATAATCTTGCCCTCTTCCAAACTTCCGTCAAACACAGCGTTTGGAATTGGAGACTTTAGTGACATAATTTGCCTGAGTTACATCAGCAGATGTCTCTTTGATTGATTGATTGATTGATACTTTTATTAGTAGATTGCACAGTACAGTACATATTCCGTACAATTGACCACTAAATGGTAACACCCCAATAAGTTTTTCAACTTGTTTAAGTCGGGGTCCACGTTAATCAATTCACTCTATGTATAGTAGAGGTTAACTCAAAGAAGTTTGCATGAGTCGCCATTTTCATTCAGTTGTAGTCAGTAAGTTCCTTCTTTTTCCTCTATCCCCTTGCGTGGCGTACTGTCTCATACATGCACGTGCAAGCTAAAATTCTCCAATGTTGACATTTAATACAAAGCAGCATACAGTTCTAACTATCGGACTTGATATGGAAGCACTAAAAACTACAACATGGCTGACGCAGTTGGCCTGGAAGAGGATTTTGGCTTGTATTAGTGATTCCTAGAGCTCAAAAAAAGTCTGCGGGCTATAGAGCGTTTTCCGTTCGGGCTCCAGTACTCTGGAATGCCCTCCCGGTAACAGTTCGAGATGCTACCTCAGTAGAAGCATTTAAGTCTCATCTTAAAACTCATCTGTATACTCTAGCCTTTAAATAGACCTCCTTTTTAGACCAGTTGATCTGCCGCTTCTTTTCTTTCTCCTATGTCCCCCCCTCCCTTGTGGAGGGGGTCCGGTCCGATGACCATGGATGAAGTACTGACTGTCCAGAGTCGAGACCCAGGATGGACCGCTCGTCGGGACCCAGGATGGACCGCTCGCCTGTATCGGTTGGGGACATCTCTACGCTGCTGATCCGCTTGAGATGGTTTCCTGTGGACGGGACTCTCACTGCTGTCTTGGAGCCACTATGGATTGAACTTTCACAGTATCATGTTGGACCCGCTCGACATCCATTGCTTTCGGTCCCCTAGAGGGGGGGGGGGGGGGTTGCCCACATCTGAGGTCCTCTCCAAGGTTTCTCATAGTCAGCATTGTCACTGGCGTCCCACTGGATGTGAATTCTCCCTGCCCACTGGGTGTGAGTTTTCCTTGCCCTTTTGTGGGTTCTTCCGAGGATGTTGTAGTCGTAATGATTTGTGCAGTCCTTTGAGACATTTGTGATTTGGGGCTATATAAATAAACATTGATTGATTGATTGATAAATAAGACGGCACATTCTGAAAAGACGGCCAGAAAATGGCTTGAAAATGGTTTGGGAAACAAAATATGCGCAAAATTTGGACCTAAGCACTACCATTACATGTTATGTAGACCGCATGGATATATTTTGAAATGTAGAGAAACAAATCATAACATGACCCCTTTAGGCAAATAGGCTTTCAGATGGTCTCTGCTATTGCTATTGAATACAGATGCAAAATAACCCACCAAGAATGTTTCAACTGCCAGCAATTTGATAAAAAAGATGAATTAAACACTATTGAATTAAAAAAATAATTAGTTGCAAAGT
Organism: Nerophis ophidion; assembly: GCF_033978795.1. NCBI lineage: Eukaryota > Metazoa > Chordata > Actinopteri > Syngnathiformes > Syngnathidae > Nerophis > Nerophis ophidion. The sequence goes on along the minus strand of NC_084629.1, from coordinate 43,638,908 downwards.
GAAAAGGTGGCGTTCATATAGCTCTGGCTTACCCTCCATGTTAAATGTTCATCATTTGCATGTATTTTGCATTGTTTTCACAATGTAAAACTAGAATAATCCTCAGTAAAATGTGTTTTGTGTTAATACCCACGGCTGTCTTATTATTTCTTACTAGAACCTTTTAGTCAGTTTTCATTCGAGTCAGTCTTCATTTTGGAAAGAATAACAAACAAAAACAGAAGTACCACTAAACCGGGGGTCTTTAGCGCCGCCCTAGTGGCTCCCTGGACCTCTTTCTGAGATGTGTGAAAATGGAAAAAAATGAAGAAAAAAACTTTTTTTTGTTTTCATATATTTTCTATATGAGGACAAACATGACACAAACCTTCCTAATTGTTAGAAATCCCACAGTTTATATGAAACATGCTTCACTGATAAGAGGGTTTGGCAAGCACCATTTTGTCCTACAAATTTCAGCGATCCTTGAACTCATCGTAGTTTGTTTACATGTACAATTTTCTCCGACACTGCCACAGAAAGACGTGTTTTACGCCACTCCTTTGTCTCATTTTGTCCACCAAATGTTTTATGCTGTGTGTGAATGCACAATGGTGAGCTTTGTTGATTTAAATTGCTTTGCTGAAGTGCTAATCAGGCATATTTGGTCAATCCATGACTGCAAGCTAATCGATGCTAACATATGCTGTTTCGGCTAGCAGTATGTACATATTGCATCACTACGCCTCGTTTGTAGATATATTTGAGCTAATTTAATATCCTTTACTTTTATCCTCTATATATAATTCATACTTGCATGTCTCATGAAACATAATCTGTATGTAATATTGGCTGCATGTCTGATAGTTGTTTGTGTGCCATGTTGTTCCAGACCACAGCAAACATTACGCAGCTTGCAAAGATTGTAATAAATCCATTAGAAGAAGACAGCCTGCCCTTTCCTTGAACTTGGACACACACATCTATACCTTTGGCCATACTGAGACACTCATTTCCAGAAGTTATCTCATCCTGTAAGAAGCCTCCATTTTACTAATGCTTTCCAATGGTGCAAAAATGTGTAGAATAAAAATTACAATACAACATTTCTGTCAACAAAGATTTGCATCGCCTTTGATAGTAGGCTAATATAACTAATATAGACACTTGCATCATTTCTTGCCTTCATTATAACACTTATATAAGACTTTTAAAGTCATTTTGATACTAGGCTGATGCAACACTTTTATAAGGCTTTTAATTTTTTGTGGCTCAGGACACATTTATTATTTTTTTTGGTCCAATATGACTCTTTCAGCGTTTTTGGGTTGCCAAACCCTGCACTACCCTAATAACAGTACGACGAGCAGAAACTTTGTTTGTCAAACCGATAGTCAGATGCATATGAGTGTTTATTTTAAAAAATACTCTTGGTTGTCAGTTGCAGATGTGTAGAACCTGCATCATGTGTTAGCTTTTTGCTGAAACTTCTACACAAAACAAGTAAAATGTTAGGGAGAAAAACTTACTCTTTGGTGCTAATTGGACCACGTTCATCAATGGGTTCTCCAATGACGTTCATGATCCTACCCAAAGTTTCCGGCCCTACCGGGATTCTGATGGGGGCCCCTGTGTCAAGAACCTTCTGCCCACGGACCAGACCCTCTGTGCCATCCATGGCGATCGTCCTCACGGTGTTCTCACCTAAAGGAACACACAAGATGAAACTTTGGGGATTTTACTGGAAGCATACTCCTAGTCATGTGCCACATTGGAACCACTGACCGAGATGTTGGGCCACCTCAAGAACCAGCCTGCTCTCACGGCCTGCCACCTCCAGGGCATTGAGGATGGGGGGAAGGCCTTCGTCAAACTGGACATCAACCACAGCACCGATTACAGCCACGATGCGACCATTGGCCAGAGCTGCCTGAGCAGCTGGGTTTGTGTAGCATCGCCCTGAAGAACAGACAGACTTCCATCAGTCAATCAATCAATGTTTACTTGTATAGCCCGAAATCACCAGTGTCTCAAAGGGCTGCACAAGCCACAGCCTCGGCTCTGATCCCACATCATAACATAATTATGTTAGATCCACTATGGACTGGACTCTCACTATTATGTTAGATCCACTATGGACTGGACTCTCACACTATTATGTTAGATCCACTATGGACTGGACTCTCACTATTATGTTGGATCCACTATGGACTGGACTCTCACACTATTATGTTAGATCCACTATGGACTGGACTCTCACTATTATGTTAGATCCACTATGGACTGGACTCTCACACTATTATGTTAGATCCACTATGGACTGGACTCTCACACTATTATGTTAGATCCACTATGGACTGGACTCTCACTATTATGTTAGATCCACTATGGACTGGACTCTCACTATTATGTTAGATCCACTATGGACTGGACTCTCACTATTATGTTAGATCCACTATGGACTGGACTCTCACTATTATGTTAGATCCACTATGGACTGGACTCTCACTATTATGTTAGATCCACTATGGACTGGACTCTCACACTATTATGTTAGATCCACTATGGACTGGACTCTCACACTATTATGTTGGATCCACTATGGACTGGACTCTCACTATTATGTTAGATCCACTATGGACTGGACTCTCACACTATTATGTTAGATCCACTATGGACTGGACTCTCTCACTATTAAGTTAGATCCACTATGGACTGGATTCTCACACTATTATGTTAGATCAACTATGGACCTGACTCTCACACTATTATGTTAGAACCACTATGGACTGGAATCACTCACTATTATGTTAGATCCACTATGGACTGGACTCTCACTATTATGTTGGATCCACTATGGACTGGACTCTCACTATTATGTTAGATCCACTATGGACTGGACTCTCACTATTATGTTAGATCCACTATGGACTGGACTCTCACACTATTACGTTAGATCCACTATGGACTAGACTCTCACATTATGTTAAATCCACTATGGACTGGACTCTCACACTATTATGTTAGATCCACTATGGACTGGACTCTCACACTATAATGTTAGATCCACTATGGACTGGACTCTCACTATTATGTTAGATCCACTATGAACTGGACTCTCACTATTATGTTAGATCCACTATGGACTGGACTCTCACTATTATGTTAGATCCACTATGGACTGGACTCTCACTATTATGTTAGATCCACTATGGACTGGACTCTCACTATTATGTTAGATCCACTATGGACTGGACTCTCACACTATTATGTTAGATCCACTATGGACTGGACTCTCACTATTATGTTAGATCCACTATGGACTGGACTCTCACTATTATGTTGGATCCACTATGGACTGGACTCTCACTATTATGTTAGATCCACTATGGACTGGACTCTCACTATTATGTTAGATCCACTATGGACTGGACTCTCACTATTATGTTAGATCCACTATGGACTGGACTCTCACACTATTACATTATATCCATCCATCCATCCATTTTCTACCGCTTATTCCCTTTCGGGGTCGCGGGGGGCGCTGGCGCCTATCTCAGCTACAATCGGGCGGAAGGCGGGGTACACCCTGGACAAGTCGCCACCTCATCGCAGGGCCAACACAGATAGACAGACAACACTCACATTCACACACTAGGGCCAATTTAGTGTTGCCAATCAACCTATCCCCAGGTGCATGTCTTTGGAAGTGGGAGGAAGCCGGAGTACCCGGAGGGAACCCACGCATTCACGGGGAGAACATGCAAACTCCACACAGAAAGATCCCGAGCCTGGATTTGAACCCAGGACTGCAGGACCTTCGTATTGTGAGGCAGACGCACTAACCCCTCTTCCACCGTGAAGCCCTATTACATTATATCATCTAACATAATAGTGAGAGTCCAGTCCATAGTGGATCTATATTGTACAAATATAGGTTTGACAACCTGGTGCATTAAATCAGACTTTCAATGTCACAATGATCTAAAAATGTGGTTCTGAGCGGTATGTTGGTTAGACTATTTAAGTACATTATTACTAATATGTTGGTTAGACTAAGTACATTATTACCAATATGTTGGTTAGACTATTTAAGTACATTATTACTAATATGTTGGTTAGACTATTTAGGTACATTGTAACAGACAACACAAGTATTGTAGCTACACTTAAAATGAATGAGCGGCGTTTGACTTCTAAATGTCATTGTAGCAGACATGCCTGATAGCATCAGGAATAACAACAAAAACAATGACTAAATGTCGTCGTCACATATTCATCAACTAGATCCTGACAATGACACTTCTGTTTCCAGCACAACACAAGTAAGTAGAGGCTGAGTGCACACTTAGAGGACAACACAGCACAATCATCAACTTACCCGGAGTAAAGTTCACATGTCGGCCGACTAAAGTCTTCAATGAGTTGATAGCAGGTTTAAAAGTCTTTGGAGCGCTGGAAAAGCAGCGTGCAGCCGCCCCGAGCATGTTTTAGGAGGCTGAAGGACAGGACAGTCAGGCCGCTAAAGGACGCAGAAGGATAGCAAGTGCACTCAAGTACACACTCATGGCTCCTGTCCACTGGACACTGCTGAGCATGCGCAGTCAGGCCGCTAAAGGACAGTGCACTCAAGTACACACTCATGGCTCCTGGCCACCGGACACTGCTGAGCATGCGCAGTTTGTCCTGCACTCATGACCTTGACTTCGTCATTTCCGGAAGGAGACAGGCGTGTCAATCAAATACTTGTTTTCTTTGTTTTGAAAATAAAAATAGTTCAACAGCGTAAAAAACACAGATGAGCTTATTACGTCATTTCTGATAGCTGCATCTCATCCATCCATCCATCCATTTTCTACCGCTTATTCCCTTTTTTTGGGGTCGCGGGGGGCGCTGGCGCCTATCTCAGCTACAATCGGGCGGAAGGCGGGGTACACCCTGGACAAGTCGCCACCTCATCGCAGGGCCAACAAAGATAGACAGACAACATTCACACTCACATTCACACACTAGGGCCAATTTAGTGTTGCCAATCAACCTATCATTTAAATTAGTTTTGTGTGGGTCAAATGTATTTTTCTTAAGGAGTTTATTTTCTAAATGTAAACTTCTTATCTTTTAAAGGCCTACTGAAATGAGATGTTCTTATTCAAACGGGGATAGCAGGTCCATTCGATGTGTCATACTTAATCATTTCGTGAAATTGCCATATTTTTACTGAAAGGATTTAGTAGAGAACATTGACGATACATTTTGCAACTTTTGGTCGCTAATAAAAAAGCCTTGCCTGTACCAGAAGTAGCAGACGATGTGCGCGTGATGTCACGGGTTGTGGAGCTCCTCACATCTGAACATTGTTTACAATCATGGCCACCAGCAGCAAGAGCTATTCGGACCAAGAAAGCAACAATTTCCCTATTAATTGGAACGAGGATGAAAGATTTGTGGATGAGGAAATTTAGAGTGACAGACTAGGAAAAAAAGAAAAAAGGCGATTGCAGTGGGAGCGATTCAGATGTTTTTAGCGACATTTACTAGGATAAGTCTGGAAAATCCCTTATCTTTCTATTGTGTTGCTAGTGTTTTAGTGAGATTATATAGTACCTGAAAGTCAGAGGGGTGTGGCCACGGGTGTGTTGACCGCAAGTGTCTCTGAGGAAAGTCACGGCAGCTGCAGCAGGACAGAATCTCCGCTGATGTCTACGGTAAGAGGCGACTTATTACCACAATTTTCTCACCGAAACCTGCCAGTTGACATGTGGTCGGGATCCATGTTCGCTTGAATGAAACACCGGCTGTGTTTGTGTGGCTAAAGGCTAAAAGCTTCCCAACTCCATCTTTCTACTTTGACATCTCCATTATAATTGAACAAATTGCAAAAGATTCAGCAACACAGATGTCCAGAATACTGTGTAATTATCCGATTAAAGTAGACTACTTATAGCTTGGATCGGGCTGGAAAATAATATCCGCTACAACCCGAGACGTCAAACGCACACATCATCATACACGTCATCATACCGCGACGTTTTCAACACGACTCTTCGCAGGAAATTTAAAAATGCAATTTAGTAAACTAAAGCGGCCGTATTGGCATGTGTTGCAATGTTAATATTTCATCATTGATATATAAACTAACAGACTGCGTGGTCGCTAGTAGTGGCTTTCAGTAGGCCTTTAAATCTTTTTTAGAATCTAACAAATCATACAACTGCATTTTGGGGGGTTTTGCGTGTGGAAAATTCCTACACAGTACTTTCAGTTCTATAATTTTATGAACATTGTGACATTCATTCAACTCAAGTAAGCCAATAACGTCACACCTCACTAAGAATAATTTTATATGGATATCTTGGTTTTTAAACTTGTTTCACCAAAGAACACCCCAGAAAGCTAGACACCGACCTCTATTTAATAATACAACTCTAACATTTGACAACCAAACAATTATACAAGGCGACACGGTAAAGAATCTGGGTATTATCTTCGACCCAACTCTCTCCTTTGAGGCACACATTAAAAGCGTTACTAAAACGGCCTTCTTTCATCTCCGTAACATCGCTAAAATTCGCTCCATTCTGTCCACTAAAGACGCTGAGATCATTATCCATGCGTTTGTTACGTCTCGTCTCGACTACTGTAATGTATTATTTTCGGGTCTCCCCATGTCTAGCATTAAAAGATTACAGTTGGTACAAAATGCGGCTGCTAGACTTTTGACAAGAACAAGAAAGTTTGATCACATTACGCCTGTACTGTATATACCTTTATATACATATATACATACATATATACCTGTACTGTATATACCTTTATATACATATATACATACATATATACCTATACTGTATATACCTTTATATACATATATACATACATATATACCTATACTGGCTCACCTGCACTGGCTTCCTGTGCACTTAAGATGTGACTTTAAGGTTTTACTACTTACGTATAAAATACTACACGGTCTAGCTCCATCCTATCTTGCCGATTGTATTGTACCATATGTCCCGGCAAGAAATCTGCGTTCAAAGGACTCCGGCTTATTAGTGATTCCCAAAGCCCAAAAAAAGTCTGCGGGCTACAGAGCGTTTTCCGTTCGGGCTCCAGTACTCTGGAATGCCCTCCCGGTAACAGTTCGAGATGCCACCTCAGTAGAAGCATTTAAGTCTCACCTTAAAACTCATTTGTATACTCTAGCCTTTGAATAGACTCCCTTTTTAGACCAGTTGATCTGCTGTTTCTTTTCTTTTTCTTCTATGTCCCACTCTCCCCTGTGGAGGGGGTCCGGTCCGATCCGGTGGCCATGTACTGCTTGCCTGTGTATCGGCTGGGGACATCTCTGCGCTGCTGATCCGCCTCCGCTTGGGATGGTTTCCTGCTGGCTCCGCTGTGAACGGGACTCTCGCTGCTGTGTTGGATCCGCTTTGGACTGGACTCTCGCGACTGTGTTGGATCCACTGTGGATTGAACGTTCACAGTATCATGTTAGACCCGCTCGACATCCATTGCTTTCCTCCTCTCTAAGGTTCTCATAGTCATTATTGTCACCGATGTCCCACTAGGTGTGAGTTTTCCTTGCCCTTATGTGGGCCTACCGAGGATGTCGTGGTGGTTTGTGCAGCCCTTTGAGACACTAGTGATTTAGGGCTATATAAGTAAACATTGATTGATTGATTGATTGAAAACACTCGGCTCTACCACAAAAATGACCAACATTCACATTCAGTAGCATAGTGGGCCTAAGTATTCATTGAAAACAAGGCCCAGGTTTTGTTTGTCAAGTATATTTCATATTAACATTACACACAGTTTGCACTGTTACACTGGGTTTTAGTAAAGGGAAATAAAACACTGTACTTTTGTGATTATTTGACACTCCACTAGATGGAGCCTTGAGAATAAGTACCATAGATGGATAATGACATCATGTGCTACAAAACAATAAAAAAGTTGAGATAAGCCATTTAACCTCAATGAATGGATGGATGTTACAACGTAATACAAGAAATTCCAGAATGTTGTTTTCATGGGATTCAAGTGGCCAAAAATGGCCATGATTGAGTCAAATGGGACCATTTTTTGTAAACGGTGTAATTTTGATTTTTTTAAAAGAGCTGCCATTGAAAATGAAAGACAATTCCTGACATGTTCATGAACACAGGAGCTAAAATGGTCCAACACAGTGGCAAGAAGACAAGAAGTGGACAACACAGACACACCATGAAGTTCAAAAGTAGAAACTTATCATTATGATGCAGTGCAGGGTCAGAGAAGCCTGTAATTCCGTGGCACTCCTATTATTGCTGTTTTTGTTCATTTACTAGTAAAGTAGAAATAACACAATCACATTACAACCGTACAACCATTTGGAAGAATAGAACAGAGTTTTATTGTCATTATTACAGTGAACAGGTTCAAAGAACAATGAAAGTGGAGCAGATCCCCAAAGTTGCAAACACAATAATATAGTAATATAAATAGTAAAAAAGCTTTAAAAAATTATATATTAGGGCTGCGAATCTTTGGGTGACCCACGATTCGATTCAATATCGATTCTTGGGGTCACGATTCGATAATATATCGATTTTTTCAATTCAACGCGATTTTCAATTTGAAAACAATATTTTCCCGATTCAAAAGGATTGTGTATTCATTCAATACATAGATTTCAGCAGGATCTACCCCAGTCTGCTGACATGCTAGCAGAGTAGTAGATTTTTGTAAAAAGCTTTTATAATTATAAAGGACAATGTTTTATCGACTGTTTGCAATAATGTAAATTTGTTTTAACTATTAAATGAACCAAAAATATGACTTATTTTATCTTTGTGCAAACATTGGACACAGTGTGTTGTCCAGCTTATGAGATGCCATGCAAGTGTAAGCCACTGTGACACTATTGTTCTTTTTGATTATTTGTATAAATGTCTAATGATAATGTCAATGAGGGATTTTTAATCACTGCTATGCTGAAATTATAACTAATATTGATACTGTTGTTGATAATATTCATTTTTGTTTCACTACTTTTGTTTTGTTCTGTGTGGTGTTTGTGTCTCCTCTCAATTGTTCTGTTTATTGCAGTTCTGAGTGTTGCTGGCTCAGCTTTGGTTTTGGAATCGGATTGCATAGTTTTGGTATTGATGTGTAGTGCTTTGTTGGATTGATTAAAAAAAAAAAAAAATCGATTAAAAAAAAAAAGAGAATCGATTCTGAATCGCACAATGTATTAGATTCGATTCGTATTCGAATCGATTTTTCCCACACCCCTAATATATATATATATATATACATACATACATGTGTGTATGTGTATATATATATATATATATATATATATACACATGTATATATATATATATACATATATGTATATATACATATACATATATGTATATATACATATACACATGCATATACATATACACATGCATATATATACATATACACATACATATATATATACATTCATATATACACACATATATACATATATGTATATACATACATATACACAAATATACACACATATATATACATACATACATACACACACACATATATAGATGTATACATTACACATATATCTATATATACATACACACATACATATATATACATATACACATACATATATTCACACATATGTGTATATATATACACATATGTGTGTATATATATACATGTACACACACATATATATACATATACACATACATATATATTCACACATATGTATATACACATATATATATACATATACACACACATATATATATACACACATATATGTGTATATATACACATACATATATGTATACACATATGTGTATTTATATACATGTACACACACATATATATACATATACACATACATATATATATATACAGACATATATGTGTATATATACACATACATATATGTATACACATATGTGTATTTATATACATGTACACACATATATATACATATACACATACATATATATTCACACATATGTATATACACATATATATATACATATACACACACATATATATACACACATATATGTGTATATATACACATACATATATGTATATACACATATATATACATACATACATGCACGCACGCACATATTTATATATATATATATATATATGTGTGTGTGTGTGGTGGTGGACACTTTAAATAAGGGGACAGTGAGATGGACGGATGAAGAAGATCCTAGGGAAGGTGAGGGCGTGGCCACAGGGAGCAGGTCAAAGAGATATGATGGAGAGAGGTTATGGATGGCTTTGAAAGTGAGGAGAATTATTTTAAAGTGGATACCATGTTTGATAGGTAGCTAGTGGAGTTGCTGCAGAACAAGACTGATGTGCTGGATTCAAGGGGTTCCGGTGATTATTCAGGCTGCAAAGTTCTGGAGAAGCTGAAGTTTGTGAAGTGACTTGTGAGGGAGACCAAACAGGAGAGAGCTGCAGTAGTCCAGGCGAGAGGTGAGCAGGCTATGGACTAGTATGGCAGCAGTATGTGGGGTGAGGGATGGGCCAAGTTCATGAATGTTTCGTAGATGAAAGGAAGCAGACTGGGTAATGTTGGTTATGTGGGCTTGAAAGGAGACTGTGCTGTCCAGGATGACACTCACACTCTGGACTTGGAAGGAGGGGGAGACAGAGGAATTGCTGAGACTAACGGACAAGCTGTTGGTTTTGGCAAGAATGGATTTTGTACCTACAAGTAAGATGTTGCTTGTATTACTATTGAGTTGAAGGAAATTGGATGAGAACCACTGCTTGAGTTGACTGAGGCAGTCTAGTCTGTAAGGGAGGAAGGAGGAGGAGAAGCAGACCAAGGTATAGATGTCTGCGTCCAAGTTAAAGGAAACGGCAGGCTGTCTTCTTCTAATAGAATTATTACAATCTAGGTGATGTTTGCTGTGGTCTGGAACAATCTGAAATGCGCCCATCCAGAAAATGAGTCATGAGACATGCAAAACTACATTATATACAAACAAGATAAAAGTAAAGGATATTAAATGATATCAAATAGCATGTTAGCATAGGTTAGCTTGCAATCATGCAGTGACCAAATATGCCTGATTAGCACTCCAACAAGTCAATAACATCAACAAAGAGCACCTTTGTGCATTCACACACAGCATAAACCGTTTGGTGGACAAAATGAGACAAAGAAGGAGATTTGACATGTAAACAAACTGTTGGGTCACAGTCCACACTATGGTGAGTTCAAGAACCGCCCAAATGAGTAGGACAAAACAGCGTTCATCAAATAGTGTCACCAGTTGACATGTCTGTGTGATCATGTTTTGTTTTAGTCATGTTTGGGGTTTTTTTTTTTTTGAACTCCTTGTACACTTTTGTTTGTTTTGTCACCATAGCAACCAATTATTTTTCACCTGTCCTCATGTCACGCACCTGTCTCACGTTTTCATTAATCATGTCTATTATTTAAACTGAAAGTTGCCAGGGAGTCAGTCTGGCGACTTTACCTCTACTTCATGCCATGCCATGCCTGTCACTCATACTGTCCATAGTCTCCCTCCTGCCCATGCCTCGTAAGTTGTTGGTTTTTATGTCAGTTACCGAGTTCTGCTTTTTGTCCATAGTTCTGCCTTTGTGCTAGTTTTTGTTTTCATTAGTCAAGTTTGTTCTCCGCCATTGTTTGCACAATTTGTTTGCTTCCTTTTTTTGTAGTTTGTTAGTGTTATTAATAAATATGTACTTGCCCGCACCAACTTTCCTTTGCCTTGCAGAAAAACCAACCCCCAAGTCCACGATTTGACACCAGTGAAGCATACACACAAACATATTGAAGAGTGGCACTTCTAACAAGGTTTGTGTCTTGTTTGTCCACAAACAAAAAACATACCAAACTATTTTTTTTTACCCCATCTTTTTCCATTTTCAATCCTTCTTTAAAAATGCTCCAGGGAGCCACTAGGGCGGGGCTAAATGTTTACTGCCCCCCTGTCTTAGAGCAACAGGTTAGATTTTGCTAACACTATCATTTAGTGCAGCATTCTTTGGTGTCAGAAAGTCTCCTCCAATTACATCTTGCCTGCAGCTTTGCATTACAAAGCCACCTCACCTGTAGGCAGAGATCCTCTTAAATTCTCCACCTGCAGTGGAGCCTACACCACACCAACCAGAGCGCTGCAAGGTCATCAGACCGGCGTGCTAGATTAGATGAACGCCTAACCCACCGCTGTCTAACTCAAGGCACATCTGGCCGCCGTCACACAATTGAAAGTGCCTGTCAAATATAAGACGGACTTGACTCATCCTCCAATAGGGAAATGATGCTGTTGTAGTGCAGATTGTACACACAGCAAAACACTAAAACCTAATAAAAACCACAATAACAACTGAGTAATAACAATGAAAGTAGTGCAAAAGTCACAAATATGTCACCTTCTGTTGTGCACTCCCTAAAAGGTTGGAAGCAAAACGTCAAATGACATTAAAAAGAAGATGAAAACATTAGAAAACACAGAGGAGGGAAGAAAAGTGCAAAAATCTGCCAATCAATACAACACTTCATCTTTAAATGTAACTTAGATATTGGGTGTCACTATGTAAAGCGCTTTGAGTCACTTGAGAAAAGCGCTATAGAAATATAATTCACTTCACTTCATTTCAAAATGGACAGAAAAAATGTTACCGCATGAAAGCAAAATTCCTATTTGATGCAACAAGTTATTCCAGATGAAACTTTAAAGGCCTACTGAAAGCCACTACTAGCGACCACGCAGTCTGATAGTTTATATATCAATGATGAAATATTAACATTGCAACACATGCCAATATGGCCGCTCTAGTTTACTAAATTGCACTAAATTTCCCGGGAGTTTTTTCTTGAAAACGTCGCGTAATGATGACGTGTACGCGTGACGTCACGGGCTGTTATGAATATGAGCGCTGCACACACACACAGCTAAAAGTCCTCTGCTTTAACGGCATAACTAGACAGTATTTTGGAAATCTGTGTTGCTGAATCCTTTGCAATTTGTTCAATTAATATTGGAGAAGTCAAAGTAAAAAGATGGAGTTGGGAAGCTTTAGCCTTTAGCCACACAAACACACGGTGATTCCTTGTTTAAAATTCACGGAGGTGAAACTTTACTATTTATCAGCGCGGACATGGATGCCAACCAAATGTCAACCAGCAGGTTTCGGTGAGAAAATTGTGGTAAAAAGTCGCTTCTTACCGGATATCGGCTGAGCTTGTGCCGCCCACACAGCTGCCGTCGACTTCCCTGAGACACTAGCTGTGTCAAGACACCCGTGGATGTACACCTCCAACTATCAGGTAATATTCAACTCACTAAAACACAAGCAACACAATAGAAAGATAAGGGATTTCCCAGAATTATCCTAGTAAATGTGTCTAAAAACATCTGAATCCGTCCCAATGCAATCGCGTGTTTTTTTAACTCGTTTTTTTCTAGTCTGTCTCTATCAATATCCCCAAACATAAATCTTTCATCCTTGCTCAAATTAATGGGGAAATTTTCGTGTTCTCTGTCCGAATAGCTGTTTTTGTTGGAGGCTCCCATTAAAATCAATGTGAATATGTGAGGAGCCATCAACATGTGACGTCATTGTCTGCTACTTCCGGAACAGGCAGGGCTTTTCTCTTAGCACCGACAGTTGCGAACTTTATCGTGGATGTTCTCTACTAAATCCTTTCAGCAAAAGTATGGCAATATTGCAAAATGATCAAGTATGACACAGAATGGACCTGCTCTCCCCGTTTAAATAAGAAAATCTCATTTCAGCAGGCCTTTAATGGCTTCCCTCAGAGACACTGGCGGTCACTGCAGCCCTCCGACTTTATAATCTCACTAAAACACTAGTAACACAATAAGCAGATAAGGGTTTTTCCAGAATTATCCTAGTAAATGTGTCTAATAACATCTGAATCGCTCCCACTGCCGTCGCCTTTTTTTTTTCTAGTGCTTCACTGTAACTTTCCTTATCCACAAATCTTTCATCCTCGCTCAAATTAATAGGGAAATCGTCGCTTTCTCGGTCCGAATCGCTCTCGCTGCTGGTGGCCATGATTGTAAACAATGTTCAGATGTGAGGAGCTCCACAACCCGTGACGTCACGCGCACATTGTCTGCTACTTCCGGTACAGGCAAGGCTTTTTTATTAGCGACCAAAAGTGGCGAACTTTATCGTGGATGTTCTCTACTAAATCCTTTCAGCAAAAATATGGCAATATCGCGAAATGATGAAGTATGACACATAGAATGGACCTGCTATCCCCGTTTAAATAAAAAAAAAAATCATTTCATTAGGCGTTTAAAACTGCATCTGCTTGTCATCTCCACTTCTGATTCCAAAGAAAGTTATCCATCAGTTTGTTGGTAAATAATGACAATTAAATGTCGGGCCGATCGTGTGATGATATCATCAGGCAATTGCACATGTATATTGTTTCGCTTTTTTCGAGTGGTCCTGTGAGGTGAACTGGAACTGTGAGGAAAAGCCCACAATGAAAAAAGGGCTTTTCACACAAGAAGCCTGTTTAAAAAAGATTTGATTTACACTATCAAAAATACAGTAAATACATGTTATTGCTCTACTGAATAATTGAATACATGACTGACTACCAAGATTCAGGATTATATACACAAGCTCAAACATGTCTCCAAACTGGACCAAAAAGGAAAGTAATCAGACTTTTGGAATCAAAGTACTCGTAGTCAAGCTTTTCCTGGAAGAGCACAAATGTGTTTTATTTTGATAAAAGTACAAAAGCCAACACCAGTGAAGATGTCATGTTGTGTAAATCAGAAATAAAAACAGAATACAATGAAAGGTTCATATAGCTTTCAGAGCGACATATGTTGTTATCATGAACGCCCCTGCTTATTTCAGCAAGACAATGCCAAGCCAGGTGTTACAACAGCGTGGCTTTATAGTAAAAGAGTGTGGGTACTGGACTGGCCTGCCTGTAGTCCAGCATTTGCCAATGTGTGAAAGCTAAAATATGAGGCAGGAGACTGTTGAACAACTTAAGCTGTACATCAAGCAAGAATGGGAAAGAATTCCACTTCAAAAATGTGTCTCCTCAGTTCCCAAACCTTTACTGAGTGTTGTTCAAAGGAAAGGCCATGTAACACACTGGTAAAAATGACGTCTTTGCAATGTGTTGCTGCCATTATATTCTAACTTCATGATTATTTGCAAAAAACTAACAAAGTTTCTGTGTGAAGATGAAATATCTTGTCTTTGCAGTCTATTCAATTGAATATAAGTTGAAAAGGATTTGTTGTATTATCTTTTTATTTAGCATTTACACAACCTGACAACTTCACTACTTTTGCCTTTTGTAGATAAATGTGACTAATTAAGTATTCAATAACATGTTTATGAACTTTAATTATTCTCTTCTTTTTCTTGTTAATGAACAGCCTGTACTATCATTGATGAGATCATATGGAATCTAATGAAATAAAAAAAAGTGCAAAGTGCTTCACCTGTCAGTCACTGTTTAAGATGACATCACTGACTAGATTCATTTAACAACACCGCCACTGACCTTTTCAACCTCCTTTCTCCAGGCAACTGCGGTCATACCAAAGTCCAGGCTTGAGCACAAAGGTCACTGCAGGGGGTGATTGCCACTACGGCCTTTAAGCTTTAGAATCCCCCAAGCTGAGGAATGTAAGCGTGCATTTATTAGGATAGGTCTCATGTGACCTAGGGAGTGTTTTGCAAGGTGTGCATTTTACAGCACTGCTTGGTTCTCACAATAATAAACATACTAATCATATATACCTCTCTGACGGTGTTGAGGAAAACTGAATATTTCATATTTACAGATATCTTTTTTTTTTCTTACTAGAGCAGACCTGGGCAATTATTTTGACTCGGGAGGCCAAATAAAAAAAAGAAAAGTGAAAACCCCCCACAAAAACCTTGACTATATATATATATATATATATATATATATATATATATATATATATATATATATATATATATATATATATAAAACTCTGGCTTCTTCCCACCTCCAAAGATATGCACCTGGGGATAGGCCCCTCCCACCTCCAAAGACATGCACCAGGGGATAGGCCCCTCCCACCTCCAAAGACATGCACCTGGGGATAGGTTGATTGGCAACACTAAATGGTCCCTAGTGTGTGAACGTGAGTGTTGTCTGTCTATCTGTGTTGGCCCTGGGATGAGGTGGCGACTTGTCCAGGGTGTACACCGCCTTCCGCCCGATTGTAGCTGAGATAGGCTCAAGCACCCCCTTGACCCCGAAAGGGACGGGTGGTAGAAGATAGATGGAATATATATATATGTATATATATGTATATATATATATATATATATATATATATATATATATATATATATATATATATATATATATATATATATATATATATATATATATATATACTTATTGTGTTAAGCAATGTCAGCTAACATTTATCTGAGAGCCAGATGTAGTCATCAAAAGAGCCACATCTGGCTCTAGAGCCATAGGTTCCCTACCCCTGCTCTACATATACTATATATATATATATATATATATATATATATATATATATATATATATATATATACATACACACAGAGAAACCTGCGAAACAGGCTTGTTGGGATGATGCAGCCTTTTGTGTTTTTTCCTGACCTAACATATATTCTGCTCTACCCCAGTATTGAGCACTGTATAACAGATAAACCACAAAAACCTTGACTATATATATTTATGTATATGTGTATGTATATTTAAGCTGTGAAAATCTGCTGTACAGTATGTGTGCTTGGGTCCTATTTCTAGGAAAACTAATACAAAACCTCACAATAATGTCTGATTGAAAGCTAAAATCATTATGACAGACCACCTTAAAAACATGGAATGGAATGTTACTTTTTTTTAAACTGAATGAGACAGCCAGAATGTACATGAAAATAAAGAATGTGGGATTTACAATATTAACTATGAAGGATAAAACACTGAATATTGACAACATATGAACATCACACCCCCTCTCCAACCACATATTTTACAATCAAGCCAAACACAACACAGCAAAATATGAAAAGGAATGGTAAATAAACCCAGCTACAATGTGATATATGTGATATATCACTAAGCTTTACAACTTTGTTGTAAAAAATCTCCTTCCACGTCTATCCCTGACACCCACATTTCACACTCTGTGGAAACACTCCCCACCCACACTGCTTGGTGCCTCCTCTGAGCTGCTGGGACTTACATCACCATAGTAACTACTTACATCACCATAGTAACTACTTACATCACCATAGTAACTACTTACATCACCATAATAACTACTTACATCACCATAGCAACTACTTACATCACCATAGTAACTACTTACATCACCATAGTAACTACTTACATCACCATAGTAACTACTTACATGACCATAGTAACTACTTACATCACCATAGTAACTACTTACATCACCATAGTAACTACTTACATCACCATAGTAACTACTTACATCACCATAGTAACTACTTACATCACCATTGTAACTACTTACATCACCATAGTAACTACTTACATCACCATAGTAACTCATTACATGACCATAGTAACTAATTAGATGAGCATAGTAACTAATTACATCACCATAGTAACTACTTACATGACCATAGTAACTCATTAGATGAGCATAGTAAGTAATTAGATGACATAGTAAGTAATTAGATGACATAGTAAGTAATTAGATGACATAGTAAGTAATTAGATGAGCATAGTAAGTAATTAGATGACATAGTAAGTAATTAGATGAGCATAGTAAGTAATTAGATGACATAGTAAGTAATTAGATGAGCATAGTAAGTAATTAGATGACATAGTAAGTAATTAGATGACATAGTAAGTAATTAGAAGACATAGTAAGTAATTAGATGGCATAGTAAGTAATTAGATGAGCATAGTAAGTAATTAGATGACATAATAAGTAATTAATGAGCATAGTGAGTAATTAGATGACATAGTAAGTAATTAGATGACGTAGTAAGTAATTAGATGACATAGTAAGTAATTAGATGACATAGTAAGTAATTAGATGAGCATAGTAAGTAATTAGATGACATAGTAAGTAATTAGATGACATAGTAAGTAATTAGATGACATAGTAAGTAATTAGATGAGCATAGTAAGTAATTAGATGACATAGTAAGTAATTAGATGAGCATAGTAAGTAATTAGATGACATAGTAAGTAATTAGATGAGCATAGTAAGTAATTAGATGACATAGTAAGTAATTAGATGACATAGTAAGTAATTAGAAGACATAGTAAGTAATTAGATGGCATAGTAAGTAATTAGATGAGCATAGTAAGTAATTAGATGACATAATAAGTAATTAATGAGCATAGTGAGTAATTAGATGACATAGTAAGTAATTAGATGACATAGTAAGTGATTAGATGACATAGTAAGTAATTAGATGACATAGTAAGTAATTAGATGACATAGTAAGTAATTAGATGAGCATAGTAAGTAATTAGATGAGCATAGTAAGTAATTAGATGACATAGTAAGTAATTAGATGACATAGTAAGTAATTAGATGACATAGTAAGTAATTAGATGAGCATAGTAAGTAATTAGATGACATAGTAAGTAATTAGATGAGCATAGTAAGTAATTAGATGACATAGTAAGTAATTAGATGAGCATAGTAAGTAATTAGATGACATAGTAAGTAATTAGATGACATAGTAAGTAATTAGAAGACATAGTAAGTAATTAGATGGCATAGTAAGTAATTAGATGAGCATAGTAAGTAATTAGATGACATAATAAGTAATTAATGAGCATAGTGAGTAATTAGATGACATAGTAAGTAATTAGATGACATAGTAAGTAATTAGATGACATAGTAAGTAATTAGATGACATAGTAAGTAATTAGATGACGTAGTAAGTAATTAGATGACATAGTAAGTAATTAGATGACATAGTAAGTAATTAGATGAGCATAGTAAGTAATTAGATGACATAGTAAGTAGTTAGATGAGCATAGTAAGTAATTAGATGACATAGTAAGTAATTAGATGACATAGTAAGTAATTAGATGACATAGTAAGTAATTAGATGACATAGTAAGTAATTAGATGACATAGTAAGTAATTAGATGAGCATAGTAAGTAATTAGATGACATAGTAAGTAATTAGATGACATAGTAAGTAATTAGATGAGCATAGTAAGTAATTAGATGACATAGTAAGTAATTAGATGACATAGTAAGTAATTAGATGACATAGTAAGTAATTAGATGACATAGTAAGTAATTAGATGACATAGTAAGTAATTAGATGACATAGTAAGTAATTAGATGACATAGTAAGTAGTATATGATGCAGATTCCAAGCATGTTTGGACTTAGTATAGTTGAAGTCTTGCGGTCGTTAGAAAAGATGAGTGCACATCATAATGGCAGCTACACTTTACATCTTCAACATCTAAAACATAATTTGGGAGCCTTAATTTGCCCAGGTCTGTACTCTCAAGTACACTCAACCTTTACAGGCATTAAAACATCCATTTTACCAACCTTTTTTTCTGCAACTTTTCATTAGAAAAAGAGAAATCCATTTCCTGACATGACATGTGACCACAACGATGTGTTCGCTCTCACAAAGATGTCATGCAACATTTGCAGGGTCTAACATTCCAACTTTCAATGGTTGGAAACATGTTCCAGTCTTCACAAGCCCTGAGGCTGCAGAGGGAGTGTGTGTGGGCAAGTATCCACTCAATCTGCCGGGGTAGTTGCACCTTATAAAGGAGGAGTTCTTGCACTCCTCGCTCCTCACGGACAATGACATCGCCGCTCATGCACGCTAAATGAGCTAAACGCAGCTCATCGTGCACCAGAGTCCTTGGAGGTCGACGTACTACTAAGATAAGATACCAAATAACTTCAAAGTAGGTAGTGAACAGTAAACATTGCATGGGTCTATTTTGTCACGTTAGAAGAAAATAACCTTGTGACAATAATGTGCTTTCTTTGTGCTTTTGGATCATTTCTCAGTAGAGAGAAGGATGCTCCTCTACTTTGCATCAGTGCTGTTGGCCACGACTCTGACCTGTGTCTGGACCCAAGACCTGACAAACAACAGGAAAGCTAAATCTCGCACAAAAACCTTGGCTGCAAATCTTTATGATGGACAAGGTGAGCAAAATAGAAGAGTGCTCTATTAACCGCATTCACTTGGCTTGTGTGTGAAATCTAGGTTTTCTGCGATTGAAGGTGGACACACAGTCCTTCAGCAGGGATGTTCAACTCAATTCTTCTGTTGAATTTTCTTTTCCAAAAAGCTTTGATTGATTGATTGATACTTTTATTAGTAGATTGCACAGTTCAGTACATATTCCGTACAATTGACCACTAAATGGTAACACCCCAATAAGTTTTTCAACTTGTTTAAGTCGGGGTCCACGTTAATCAATTCATGGTAAGGTCTTATTACTTCACTATCAGTCTTATCTTGTATATTCCAGAAAATCACCGTCCTGTAGAGCAGACATTTGAGGACATTTTTCAAAATAGGCACTGCGGGCCACATGCGGCCCATTAAGATTTTCAATCTGGCCCTCCAGACCTTCCACATCATTTTTTAGACCTTTAACATGAAAAGTGTGATTGCTGTTATGATGTGCAGTGATGTTTTTAAATGACTAAGTCTTCAACTGTAAAAAGGCTTTCAATCTGCACTTTTGGGTGTTCTAGGAGTTATTAGGGTCATCTAGGTCAGTGGTTCTCAAATGGGGGTACGTGTACCCCTGGGGGTACTTGAAGGTATGCCAAAGGGTACGTGAGATTTTTCAAAAATATTCTAAAAATAGCAACAATTCAAAAATCCTTTATAAATATATTTATTGATTGATACTTCAACAAAATCTGAATATAAGTTCATAAACTGTGAAAAGAAATGCAACAATGCAATATTCAGTGTTGACGGCTAGATTTTTTGTGGACATGTTCCATAAATATTGATGTTAAAGATTTCTTTTTTTGTGAAGAAATGTTTAGAATGAAGTTGATGAATCCAGATGGATCTCTATTACAATCCCCAAAGAGGGCACTTTAAGTTGATGATTACTTCTATGTGGAGACATTGTCAGGCTTGCCACTGACAGTTTGTTTGTGTTTTAGTTTTTCCTCTGTGTATGTTTAATATTTCCTGTTTTTAGTTCCTGTCAGCGCTCTTATTTTGTCTGTTTCCTGTTTTTTCCCCGGTGCGCTGTTTTACCCTCAGCTGCGGCTGATTGGCACCTGGCCACACCTGGTGTCAATCAGCCTACTCCTAATTTACCTGCTTTGTTCCTCTAGTCAGTGCTGGATTATTGTCGCTCTTATCGTTGCTACCTGTCGTGTCGTGTTGTGTCATGTCTTGTCAATGCAGCGTTGCGGTAAGATATATTTTATTGCGGTTTGTAGCTTACTGCCTTTTGTTCCCTGCTTTCAAGTTTGTTTTCATATTACATGTACGACTTCTGTTTCCTGCTAGCTTCCTCACTAGGCCTTTTTGTTTTTTGCTAGCTTCCATGCTAAGCTCCGTTTATTTTCTAGTTCCCATGCTAGCTCTCTTTGTTTGTTATCCGCATCGTGCATGCTTTTTGTTGTACCCCTTAGGTTTGTTCTTGTTTTAGTATTTTTATTAAGTTATGTTTTCCTGCAATATGCCTCCCTCCTTCTCTGCATCTTGGGGTTCGTCACAAACTACCTCTGACAGAAATCTTTATTTATAATTGAATCACTTGTTTTTTTTATCCAAAAAGTATTTAGTTATTCTTATATCTTTTTTTTCCGAATAGTTCAAGAAAGACCACTATAAATGAGCAATATTATGCACTGTTATACAATTTAATAAATCAGAAACGGATGACATAGTGCTGTATTTTACTTCTTTATCTCTTTTTTTTTCAACCAAAAATGCTCTGCTCTGATTAGGGGGTACTTTGATTGATTGATTGATTGATACTTTTATCAGTAGATTGCACAGTACAGTACATATTCCGTACAATTGACCACTAAATGGTAACACCCCAATAAGTTTTTCAACTTGTTTAAGTCGGGGTCCACGTTAATCAATTCATTTGAATTAAAAAAAATGTTCACAGGGGGTACATCACTGAAAAAAGGTTGAGAACCACTGATCTAGGTCACAGCAGCTCAGACCAAGTACAAAGCAGAGTGGGCGGGGCTTGATTACAGAGCAGCCAGTATGTGTCAGAAACAGATGCGGAAGCACATTTTTACAACACATTTCTGCGTAAAAGTGGTAATATATCATATTGTAGGTGTGTATTACACTTTGCATTCATATTTTGCTGTTTGTTAGATTTGTGTTGTGTTTTGCTTGATTGTAAAATATACACAACTATGGAGGAGCTGCTCTGAGAAGTAAAAGATGTTAATATTCAGTCTTTTATTGTTCATACTTAATATTGTAAATCCCACTTTCTTTAGTTTCATGTACATTTTGTGTGTCCCATTCAGTGAAAAAATGTAAAATTCCATTCCGTTTTTTGAGGTGGTCTGTCATAACTCTTTTACAACTCTACAGGACATTGTGACTTTTGCTATGAGTGTTCCTGAAAAAAAGGGAGCCAAACACACTTACTGTACAGCAGATTTTTAAAGCTAAATGTGTATACATCATTTATACACATTGGCACCCCAGACACTTTTTGTTCTCTCAATGCTGCCCCCGAGTCTAAATATTTGCCCAGCTCTGGTCAAAGTCACAGGAGTGCTCTGCTGTTTTTAGGGGCGCTCTGCAAAAAGGCAGGTCAAAGATCATCTCTATGACAGCACTGTAGCCTTTTTAAGAGCCTGCTACAAAAAGGTGTTTTGAACTGAACTCAGGGGCCACCAGTTGAATAGAACAAATGATGAAAATCAGGGGGCCTAAAATGAAACCTTGAGGAGCACTTTTAGTCAAACTAAATAAGTTGAACAGATGACTACTGACTGCCTCTGAAGTAAACGACTCCTTAAACCACGTGATGAAAAAAAATGTTGGCAGCTAAAAAGGACAGGACTTCAAGGGGTGTAAATAATAGGTCTGGACCCCAGTGTTTTATGTTTGCTGGCATTGTTCAGATGCAATGCAAGGATCAGCCAATTTACAGGAGTCCAAGTTCCTCTAGAAAACAGTCTTTTTAGGAACTTTCCACAAAAAATGTTGTCTCAGTTTTGAACTGAACTGGGGGGCTGGTATGGATTCGGCGCTGCCTTAAAGGGGAACTGCGCTTTTTTGGGGAATTTTGCCTATTCACGATCATTATGAAGGACATTGTTTTAATGCATTGTAAACATGAAATACATGCGATTAAAAGTCTGCTTAAAATGGAGCCTATTGGTGCCACTCTATCCTGCCTTTAAAGCCCTTAAAAAACATCCAAAACCTCCATTTAGCTTTTATATACAGGATGTAAGTATTTGTGTATGTATGAGTGGCGGGCTGTGCGTTTCCCACCTCAGCCTTCAGTGATGTCAGACTTCAATGACGTCCTCTCATAATTGATGTCATTGCTGGAGAAACAAGATACAGAAACACATTTACACACTACTGAGCATTGAACCACATCAACACTGTACAAAACGGGTTATGTTCTGGCGCATTTAAAAATCAATTGAAACGCATTAGTAATTAAAACATATCTTATGTGGTACTGTCAAAATTAAAATTGCAAAAAACATATTGAAAATGAAAAAATTAAATATTTGAACTCACAATTAGTACGAGCTATCCGACGCCGTATAAGCCAGTGGTATCCCTCGTCGTCGACTTATTCGAGTGGAAATGGCCGACATATACTCATTTCATTGTCAGAACAGCTGAGCTAGCTTCCGGGTCGTGGAGGTCGACGGCAATTTTGACAAAGACTGCGTAAAATGTGTTTGACGTACCTTTTATTCACGGACATGACCAACCGTGGCCGACCTGGAAGACCCTCAACAGACTACGGGTGGAGCAGGGGAGGAGCAAAGCACTGTTGAAAACATGGAACTATCACACAGAGGACAGGTGTGGCTGTGCAACAGTACAGACAATGTCCCACCTGCTGGAATGTGGGGACGCCCTCCAGTGGTGCCCCCAGGACCTGGCGGATCCCACTCCAACAGCTATGTCCCGCGCCAGATACCGCCAACATGACATCTTGGATGGCAAAGGACTCGAAGAAGAAGAAGCTTCCGGGGTTGCCTGACATCATCTCACAAGATGTAGTTTCTCTTGAAATATCCTTCTTGAAAATGGCCTTGCAAATATATATCTGCCACCTAATCAGCCTTTTCTTCTCCTTCTCTGCTAGCCTGGTCTGGCTACGACCACACACTTCCTCCTTCCTGCTAAATTGTAATTTGTGATTGGATACTTACTTTGGAATGACACGTGGGTATCCAATCACAGTCTCGTTAACATCAAGCTATCTAGCTAGGCTACTGTCATCAACTTGTGATCTGATTGGCTATCGCAACTGTCTCAACTGTGTGTGTTCTCAAATTCATCCGCTAACAGTCCAGGTGAGTATTCAATCACAGGAGGCGTAAATGTCACCTTCAAGGTGAGGCCATCTAGAAGGCCTTACTGACGACAACTCCTGATTTGATTGGCTATCGCAACTGTCTATCAACTGTATGCGCCCATTGACTTGGAAGTGCATAGACTCCTGCAGATTTGGTACAGCATGGCAACATAAGCTAGCTGAATTCTGATTGGATACAAACTCTAACCTAATAACAACAGCACTGGAAGGAGCATAATATGACATGAAGACAATATGAATTTGTTTAAATATTTAGGGAAAGTCAATTAAAAATATATTTTATCTTTACTGCGATGAGGTGGCGACTTGTCCAGGGTGAACGCCGCCTTCTGTCCGATTGCAGCTGAGATAGGCATCAGCGCCCCCCGCGACCCCAAAAGGAACAAGCGGTAGTAAATGGATGGATTTGATCTTTAATTATGATGATGATTTGTGGTTATGTTAGGCCAGCAGAGAAGGCTTTGCTGGTGCTGAAAGCACACCACTGATTAGTAGCTGGTACATTTATAGTAACACTTAATATTTACGTTTTTTTTTAATTATTTATTTAAAAGAGCCAACAAACATACTAAAACATCACTTGCTGTACAATGTCTGCTGTCATTAGGATGCTAACTGCTAACATGTTCATATAGTTACATTTCAATGAAGAATGACTCAGTCTTTGAGTGTGAGATCAAGCGTCTTTTTCTGTTGTTCTCGCCATTCCTGGGTCTAAATCGGCTTTCAAAGTGTGTCAACTTGTCGGAATACGTCGTCCTTCTTCTATCCAGGTGAGAGGCATGAATTACCATCTAGAAAAAGTTTGCCGAGCATGGAAACGAGGAAGCAGCTCATTCATCAATCGCAATTCAGACGCTATTCATAGCCACAGCATGGCCGAATAGCTGCGTTAGCATCGCCGGTAAAATGTGCGGACCAAACGATCAGGACTTTCGCATCTTTAGACACTGGAGCAACTTAAATCCGTCGATTGGTAAGTGTTTTTTCCGCATTAAATGTGGGTGGAAGGAAACGTAATATAGTTGCAAATGCATCTATAGGTTATCCATACATCTCTGTGCCATGTCTGCTTTAGCACCGCCGGTAAATAGCATGTTAGCATCGATTAGCGTAGCACGTTAGCATCGATTAGCTGGCAGTCAAAATCAACAAAACTCACCTTTTTGATTTTGTTGACTATCGTTGCAAATGCATTTACAGGTTATCCATACATCTCTGTGCCATGTCTGCCTTAGCATCGCCGGTCAAATGTGGAGACACTCTGGCACATTCAATGGGGGTCTGGCGGCAGACACTTTGGCATCTTCGGGCCAGTGGTGCAACTTGAATCCCTCCCTGTTACTGTTGTTACACCCTCCGACAACACACCGTCGAGGCATGATGTCTCCAAGGTTCCTAAAAATAGTCAAAAAAAACGGAAAATAACAGAGCTGAGACCCGGTGTTTGTAATGTGTTGAAAATGAAAATGGTGGGTGTGTTACCTCGGCGACGTCACATTCTGACGTCATCGCTTCCAGCTCGGTAAACAGAAAGGCGTTTAATTCACCAAAATTCACCCATTTAGAGTTTGTAAATCGGTTAAAAAAATAGATGGTCTTTTTTCTGCACCATCAAGGTATATGTTGACGCTTACATAGGTCTGCTGATAATGTTCCCCTTTAACATTGGCACGCAAGCTAGTGGTCACGGCGCCGCTATAAATAGTTGGTCTGCGTTATCGCTTCTAATCATAATATCACTTATACTTGGTTACTATTACAATCACAAAATTTAAATGGAGTATTGTTGGCAGTTTTTGGATAGTTTTTTTATTGGGTTTTAAGGGCGGAATAGAGGACGTCCCATTGACTATCTTGTAAGCTGACTTTTTTTTAAGTTCATGTACGAGTTAGAATGCTTTTTTTTTTTTAATCCATCCGTCGTCTTGTCTTTGACAATAATTATGGACAATAGGTACAATTCCCCTTTGAAGGAAGTATGTTTGGGAACCTGAACTTTGTTTTCTCTGCATAGCCATCCTCGATGAAGACTGCAGCCTGGAGCTTTCCTTTCTGATGGACAGCTCCGAGAGTGCCAAGGAGAACCATGAGCAGGAGAAGCAGTTTGCTATGAACTTGGTGAATAAACTCCAAGGCCTGAAGCTGAATTCGGGTCGCAGCATGAGCCTGAGGGTGGCCCTGCTCCAATATAGCAGCCATGTCATCACGGAGCAAAGGTTCAGCGACTGGAGGGGACTGGAGAATTTTAGGAACCGTGTGACTCCCATCATCTACATCGGCCATGGCACCTACACCACCTACGCCATCACCAACATGACCAAGATCTACATGGAGGAGTCCAGCCCGGGGAGCATCAAAGTAGCGGTTCTACTCACAGATGGCTCCTCGCACCCGAGGAACCCGGATATTTTCTCTGCTGTTGCTGACGCCAAGAACCAGGGCATCAAATTCTTCACTCTTGGCATCACCAGAACCGCCAACGAGCCCACCAATGTGGCCCAACTTCGAATGATCGCCAGCACTCCTGCATCCCAATTTCTGCACAATTTGCAGGACAAGGATATAGTTGAGAAAATAGCTTCTAAGATTGTGAGTATTCCTTTGAATCACGCAAGAATTCACTGTGCATTGTATTCAGAGGAGACACATACTGATTACAAGTTATGCAGGCTGTTTGCAACTTGCTCAAAGTAACCTTTTTCAAACCAAATACAAAAATAGAACACCACTGACTATCTTATGATACATTAATGATTTAAAAGAGCATACAGTAGAGGCTAAAAGTTAGGACACACCTTCTACTCATTCAATGAAATGTTTTCTTTATTTTCATGACTATTTACATTGTAGATTGTCACATTAAACTATGAATGAACACATGTGGAGTTATGTACTTAACAATAAAAACATGTTTTGTATTCTAGTTTCTTCAAAATAGCCACCCTTTGCTCTGATGACTGTTTTTTTGCACACTCTTGGCATTCTCTCCATGAGCTTCAAGCACACCTGTGAAATGAAAACCATTTCAGGTGACTACCTCTTAAAGCTTGCCAAGAGTGAAGTGAAGTGAATTATATTTATATAGCGCTTTTTCCTCAAGAGTGTGCCAAAAAGTAATCAGTAATCAAAGGGTGGCTATTTTGAAGCAACTAGAATATAAAACATGTTGTCAGTTATTTCACCTGTTTTTGTTAAGTACATAACTCCAAGTGGGTTCATTCATAGTTTTGATGTGACAATCTACAATGTAAATATTCATGGAAATAAAGAAAACACATTGAATGAGGAGAAGGTGTGTCCAAACGTTTGGCCTGTACTGTATATATTTTTTCCCAATTGCTAATTAAATGCAATAAAAATTGCTCAATGCCCCAAATAATTAGTCTGGCATTCATGGTTGTCAGACTGTCACTCACTGCTGTCTAATACACACATAGACGCCTGGAGCACTTGTACAAACACAAAAGCAGTCCCAGATAAGCAACTAATAGTTTGCAATCATTTTGTTGTTACAATAGAATATACATTCAGTGATAGCTAACGTTAGCAACTAAAGTTACTTAATCGCTATCATTAGCTTGTAGCACACATAACTGTGTGTGTGTGTGTGTTCTTGTATTTCTAACCTTCTTGAGACATGAAGAAAGAAAAGTATCTTCCATATGAGGAGGTGTGAACAAGTGGTGACATAAATCCTGGTCCCAATAACATTGCATCTAATAGACAATGTCTCATTGGCTCCCCTGCTGGGGACATCTGTCTAAATGAGGGTTGTCCCAAAAAGAAGGGAGTTTTCAAATTGACTGTGTGTTGCTTTTAAAAGTGTTCCCCCTCTGGTCAACATATGAAATAACAAGTGTGTGTAAAAAATTTAAATGCACCCCCTTTGGCCAAAATGTATTAAAAAAGTATATATATATATGTATATATATGTATATAGAGACATACTGTAATAACTTGAAGTAAATAATGAAGATTAAAAACAATTATAAACAAAAAATTTAATTAAATAAAAAGGATGAACTAAAAGCTTACCTTTTTATATTTTCATAGTATGTATATATTATTATTAATGTTGTAAATACAAATGTTTATAAATCTAGAAAGGGTGGTCCTAAAGAGGTAGGCATTTTTCTCAAGTCTCAAGAAGGTAACAAATACAAGAACGTGTGTGCGTTTGTGTGAGTGTGTGTGTGTGTGTGTGTGAGAGAGAGATGGAGAGAGAAAGCGCGAGGGTGACAAAGAGAGAGAGACTGCAGAAGTCTGTACCACCAAAAGATGCACATTTTAGAAATCACTTATAACTTTATAACAGCGATAATGTTAGCATTTGCACAGCTAAAACATCAAAACCATCCCAAATGTACCACAACGTCTTTTCTGTAGTTTGAAGTGGAATTCTTGTAGGTTGAAGGTAAACTTTTTTACTGACACGCAAGATATAAATGTTCTTTTTCCCATAGTTTCTAAGGTAAACATTGATTGAAAAAGTGTGCTGCCTTTTCTGATTGCGAGTCGCTGTTCTTTTCTTAACACAAACAATACATATCTGCGAGCACTAATCAATAGATTAAAATGAACGTAGCGTTCGAAATGAAACTTAATAGCACGTGTTTCTTGATCATAAACAACTTAAAAGTAAAAAGTTTCATTGAAACTACTGTGAAAAATTGTCCATTGTGGATGACAAAGTCCAAAGTACATCACATGGCTGCCTTAGTACAGTATCAGGCTTTCAATTTGAACTTTTTAAGGTCAAGGCAAGTGTTGCCTTAAAGGAGGGCTTATAATTTAGGGCACCAAGGCAAGTTGGAAACCACCAAGGCAAACATTATTTTCTTTCGAGGCAGGGCCTCCAAAGTAAGCATAGATACATACATACATATACATATATATATACACACACACAAGTATATGATATACAAATAATCAAATGTCAATAAATTGAAATAGAGCATCATATAGTGTGTGAACAAACTTGTAGTAAGTTTTAGTAAAGTTGTGAATAAACAAATATATAAATTGCCATGCAATGTTCATTCCATTTTTGCTTACATCTGCGACTTCAAAGCTTCAACGTATACAAAAAAGTCAACAAATCCACGTGTGT
Organism: Nerophis ophidion; assembly: GCF_033978795.1. NCBI lineage: Eukaryota > Metazoa > Chordata > Actinopteri > Syngnathiformes > Syngnathidae > Nerophis > Nerophis ophidion. The sequence continues at coordinate 43,609,233 of NC_084629.1, read as the reverse complement.
GACACACGTGGATCTGTTTATTTATTTGTTGAAGGCCACAAATCCAAATAAACATTGAGGATGCAGCACATTAACATTGACAGGTCTAGAACTGCTGAGTTTGGAGGGCAAACAATGGACTCATTTAGCACTCCATTTAAACTATGAAATGAACCTCCCTAAAGAAGTTGTGTAGCTTGCAACAATTTTCCACACCAGCCTATAATTGTTCCTTACTCTGCATTTTGGGAGCTGCCTAACCTAAATTAAGCAAACACCTGACAGACTTCCAGAAAGTATAACCAGCTCTGACTTCCATTAGTTGGCCGTCATTGAGTCTTGTCTCAACCAATACCGTGATCTAATTGGAATACTTCCAGAGTTCTTCAGCAACGAGTCCTGTCCGTCTCTCAGGTCCGTCTGTTTTGCCATTGTCAGTAAGCGTACAGACATTCCAAGTGCCAATGAGCGATATGGCTGGTGGAGGAGCCAGATTAGACGCTGACCACTGGTCTATGTGGCAGGTTATACTAGGTTACAGTCTCACCCATAGCAGACCATCAGGCCTGACATGACCTGACTCAGACTCGGACAAGTACCAGTACAATTTATCCTACAAGGTACTTAAGTAAATCTAATGGGGTAAATGCAGCGTGGTACTACCCACCTCTGCCTGTCCTACATTGAGATGGATGATGACTGTTTTATTGTTAGAATACTCACAAACAATACAATAATACACTGTAATATGGATGCAATTGAAATGTTGTTTTCCTTTATTTCTAGAGTGACCTGGCAGATGAAGGAGTAAGTAATACTTCCTTTATAAACCTTGCACACTCACATTTACTCATACATCCAGGTGACAGACACTGACATTTTCTGTCTTTTCAGTGTCCTCTGACTCAGAAATGTGCTTGTGAGAAAGGCGAGAGAGGGCCTGGTGGGCCTGCGGTGAGTACCGGTAGTTCACCTTTGTTGGAGAAGCCTTACATGTCCTCAGGATACATTTTTCTGAAATGCACTGGCTTGAACAACCGGGTGAAATGCTTGTTTTGCTGCTTTTTCTGTAGCTAGCAGGCATTTCACACACAAGAATAAATACACTATTGAGCGCAAATGCACACACTAACACAATTCAAGAACTTTTTGTTAAAAATGTGCTTTATCCAAAGATAGATTTACACACTTTGGAGGGACTCTTAGAAAGTGTTGATAATCTTGTGTTAATCATGTCATTAATAATAAATGTTGTAATTTATACACGGTAGTTTATACCCTGCATTATTAAGGCAAATCATTATTAGCATATGATAACATTATTATATGTTATTATACGTACTGTTTTCTTAATTAAAGTGTTGACTGATTGATTGGCAGATATCTGACAAGATTTTATCTTTTGCAGTGGCGATTGCTCTAAGACTGCAATGGAAGCTTGGCTTCCCCTAAAATGTCAGAAATAACATATTGGTCAAATACAGTAAAGGCCAAACGTTTGGACACAACTCCTCATTCTATGTGTTTTCTTTATTTTCATCGTAGATTGTCACATCAAATCTATGAATGAACACATGTGGAGTTATGTACTTAACAAGAAAAGGTGAAATAACTGAAAACATGTTTTGTATTCTATTTTTTTCAAAATAACCACCCTTAGCTCTGATTACTGCTTTGCACACTCTTGGCATTCTCTCCATGAGCTTTAAGAGGTAGTCACCTGAAATGGTTTTCACTTCACAGGTGTGCTTGAAGCTCATGGAGAGAATGCCAAGAGTATGCAAAGCAGTAATCAGTTAAAAGGGTGGCTATTTTGAAGAAACTGGAATATGTTTTTAGTTGTTTCACCTTTCTTTGTTAAGTACATAACTCCACATGTGTTCATTCATAGTTTTGATGTGAAAATCTACAATGTAAATCATGGGTGTCAAACTCTGGCCCGCGGGCCAAATTTGGCCCTCAGTGTAATTTAATTTGGCCCTTGAGGCAATATCAAATTAACATTAGAGCTGGCCCGCCAGTATTATAACACCGCATTCACCGCTATAATCATACTTACCAACCCTCCCGATTTTCCCGGGAAACTCCCGAATTTCAGTGCCCTTGCCGAAAATCACCCCGGGGCAAACATTCTCCTGAATTTCTCTCGATTTCCACCCAAACAACATCATTGGGGACGTGCCTTAAAGGCACTGCATTCAACGTCCTCTACAACCTGTCATCCCGTCCGCTTTTTCTCCATACAAACATTGTGTCGGCCCAGTCACATACTATATGCGGACTTTACATACAAACAAGTGAATGCAAGGCATACTTGGTCAACCGCCATACAGGTCACACTGAGGGTGGCTGTATAAACAACTTTAACAAATATGCGCCACACTGTGAACCCAGCTTCACGGTGGCAGAGGGGTTAGTGCGTCTGCCTCACAATACGAAGTTCCTGCAGTCCTGGGTTCAAATCCAGGCTCAGGATCTTTCTGTGTGGAGTTTGCATGTTCTCCCCGTGAATGCGTGGGTTCCCTCCGGGTACTCCGGCTTCCTCCCACTTCCAAAGACATGCACCTGGGGATAGGTTGATTGGCAACACTAAATTGGCCCAAGTGTGTGAATGCGAGTGTGAATGTTGTCTGTCTATCTGTGTTGGCCCTGCGATGAGGTGGCGACTTGTCCCGGGTGTACCCTGCCTTCCGCCCGATTGTAGCTGAGATAGGTGCCAGCGCCCCCCGCTACCCCGAAAGGGAATAAGCGGTAGAAAATGGATGGATGGATGGACTGTGAACCCACACCAAACAAGAATGACAACCACATTTCGGGAGAACATCCGCACCGTAACCCAACATAAACACAACAGAACAAATACCCAGAAGCACTAACAATATTTGAAAATCGATTTTGCACGTCACTATAAAGTTATAAAAGCCTTGCTCGTTCAATATTCAATGCAAAACTTGTTTGGGTCCCTATTAAAAGGTTAATTTGTTCAACCTTGGCCCGCGGCTTTGTTCAGTTTAAAATTTTGGCCCACGCTGTATTTGAGTTTGACACCTCTGATGTAAATAGTCATGAAAATAAAGAAAACCCATAGAATGAGAAGGTGTGTCCAAACTTTTGGCCTGTACTGTAGGGCAAATAGGTCAGATATAACCTAACAAACGGATAGAGACAAAAGGAAGGCAGATACGGCACATTTAGAAACCGATCATGACACGTATTAAAAAACGGTAACATTGAAAAGCATCGTGTGTAAAGTTTTCCATTTAATTTATATTTAAATAAAAACATTTTTTCCATGGTCACTGGGGGGCTGTGCAACCTACCTGGGACTTTGGGTTCAACCTGTGCATTTTGTCAGCCCTGTACTTGCACGGCCACATCCAGACTCCTGTGCAAACATCCATTCAAACAAGCTGGCAGATAATCATGCTATGCTGACAGACAGCTGCACGGCTATTAACCAGGTGCTTTCTCTGCTGAGAGATTCTTCACATTCTTATGCTCAGACAAGGAGGCTCTCATAATTGCTCTTATTGGTTAAATGGTTGTGAAGCAGCGGTGTCTGCAGGATAGCAACTGACACGCATCCAGGTGCGTCTCAAAAGCTATGACCCCCGACACCCAGCGGGCAAGACACCTCATGTCTTCTGGAGCGTCAGAGGTGACTTACGGCCTCCTTCTGAAGTGCTTTGCACACATTCACACATCAGCATATTGTTCTTTTAACCCAGCTACGTTTGTCAGTGTCTCCGCCTGACAAAAAAAATTCCACTTTTTGATCGGGGGGAAAAAATGAATTCCGTACACGACAAGGAGCGGACAAAAATAACAGAAGGGATGAGTCAAATCTAAGCTTGTGATTCTTTTTCTTTCTTCAGGGGAAAAAAGGTCGCGCTGGAGAAGATGGAGCCCCAGGGCTGAAAGGGCAAAAGGTGTTCAGCCTGTCACGCACACGGCGAGACTTTGAGCTGAGAGACTCCTTAAAACAGGATTTATACTTTCTAGGGAGTTGCACACCTCAAATAATGTTTTCATTCGGAGTCTGGTTAACTAAAATATGTAAATGGTACGTCGTTATGCCAAATAGTGTTTTTCAAAAGACAACAGAATGGTAGCTTGTATTGCATGGGTGCAGACAATCACAATGTATCCCACTGGGCATCCAGCAAATGTTTGCGATAATGTCAAAAGCAAAGTCGTAAAGTAGTGTAGTTAGTTTAGTTAAAGCATCAAGGCGAGCCCACACTACCAACCCCAAAGCAGTGAAGTTGTCAGGTTGTGTAAATGCTAAATAAAAAGAGAATACAACAAATCATTTTCAACTTATATTCAAACGAATAGACTGCAAAGACAAGATATTTCATGTTCACACTGAGAAATGTTGTTATTTTTTGCAAATATTAGCTCATTTGTAATTTGGTGCCTGCAACATGTTTCAAAAAAGCTGGCACAAGTGGCAAAAAAGAGTGAGAAAGTTGAGGAATCCTCATCAAAGACTTATTTGGGACATACCACAGGTGAACAGGCTAATTGGGGACAGGTGGGTGCCATGATTGGCTATAAAATCAGCTTCCATGAAATGCTCACTCATTCACAAACAAGGACGGGGCGAGGGTCACCACTTTGTCAAAAAATGCATGAGCAAATTTTCCAACAGTTTAAGAACAACATTTTAAAGAATTTAGGGATTTAATCCTCTAAGGTCGGTAATATAATCAAAATGTTCAGAGAATCTGGAGAAATCACTGCACGTAACATTGAATGCCCATGACCTTGGATCCCTCAGGTGGTACTGCACCAAAAACTGACATCAATGTGTAAAGGATATCGTCACCACATGGGCTCAGGAACACTTCAGAAAACCACTGTCAGTAACTACAGTTGGTCGCTACATCTATAAGTACTGGTTAAAACCCTACAATGCAAAGCAAAAGCCATTTATCAACAACACCCAGAAATGCCGCCGGCTTCGCTGGGCCAGAGCTCATCTAAGATGGACTGATACAAAGTGTAAAAGTGTTCTGTGGTCTGACGAGTCCACATTTCAAATTGTTTTTGGAAACTGTGTACGTTGTGTCCTCCGGAACAAAGAGGAAAAGAACCATCCGGATTGTTCTAGGCACAAAGTGTAAAAGGCAGCATGTGTGATGGTATGGGGGTGTATTAATGGACAAGGCATTATCTGTGAAGGCACCATTAATGCTGAAAGGTACATACAGCTTTTGGAGCAACATATGTTGCCAGCCAAGCAACATTATTATGGACGCCCCTGCTTATTTTAGCAAGACAATGCCAAACCACGTGTTACAACAGCGTGGTTTCATAGTAAAGAGTGGGGGTACTAGACTGGCCTGCCTGTAGTCCAGACATTAAAAATGTGTGGTGCAATATGAAGGCTAATATATCAGGAAAGAGACTGATGAACAAGCAAGAATGGGAAAGAATTCCACTTCAAAAATGTGTCTCCTCAGTTCCCAAACCTTTACTGAGTGTTGTTAAAAGGAAAGGCCATGTAACACACTGGTAAAAATGCCCCTGTGACAACTTTTTCCAATGTGTTGCTACCAATAAATTCTAAGTCCATGATTATTTGCACAAAAAAAAAAGTTTCTCAGTGTCAACATAAATTATCTTGTCTTTGTAGTCTATTCAATTGAATATAATTTGAAAAAGATTTGCAAATCATTGTATTCCATTTTTATTTACGAATTACACAACGTGACAACTTCACTGCTTTTGGCTTTTGTAATTGGACGATGAGTGATACTGAGAAAACATGACAATCAAAGAAGTCCATGTTGGGATGTTATACACACATTATGTGTGGCATGTGCTATCAGGGACGCCCCAAATGTAAAAGGACCCTGTTTTGCATGAACAATTCCATTGAAAATGTCAATTAATTCATGGCAGGGCAATTCATATGAAATTTGATCGCAAACCAGCTTTCTGTTTTGTCACTGATGAAAGTAGAATGGCAAATTTGCCTGTTAATTCTGTGCCTCCCGTGGCATTTAGCATCAGTGCTGGATGGTAGTGGGTTCAATTCCCAGTTGGTGTTGAAGTAGTAATTTTCTTAATGTATGTTTTAATGATGTAAAAAAAAAAAACACAAAAAAAAAAAAAATGATTGAACAATTTATTTCCCATGAATTCATTTTAGTACAAAACGTGTATCAAATTGAATGAAATTTTAATTAAAAAAAAACGTCTAAAAGTCGTTTTGCATAGATAAAAAAGTCAGAAAAAAGGGTGAAGGGCCCCCAATATAATTCTGCACAGGGCCCAATTTAGCTGGGGGCTTTGGTGCTATTATTTCAATGGTTAATGCACTACATGTAGCGCTGGATTACATCAAAGTGTCTGACCACTTAACATACTAGTCAACGTTTGCGCTTGAGAATAAAGAACATTTTTCAGAAAAAAAGGGAAATGCATCATTGTTCTCCCAGATTGCTACGGCTCTATGCTGTCCATTCCATACCCTCAACACTGTCACACCTCAGAACCAGGGAGGGTTTTAAAAACATCACAAGTTGTAAGACAGAAAATTGATTGATGGGGAAACCATTTAAATGGGAGGCCCATGGAAATAACGGTCCCTTATGACTATTCATTCTGCATTTCTCTCTAAACTCATTAACTGTATTAAATGTACAGTATGTTAGCAAGTCTTCCAAAGCATTTAAGTATAACCCACAGGCGTCCCACACATTTCACAGCTATTGCTATTTCCCTAAAAGACATACCTTCAAACACATGTGCAGCCATTAATAGTCCATCTTAACAAACAGTCCTAAAACATAATAAGAATTAAATGAACTTCCATTCATTTATCCAACAACTCTATCCTGGTCACATTTTAGGGTGAAGCAGGACTTGGTGGTCTACCTGGACAAGAAGGTACTGAGGTAATCAAAGCAAACATTAGGTCTAAGTGTGGGGTGCAGATGTTCTCCATATTAACTAATATTGGGGTTTCTTTATGTGCAGGGAAAACCAGGTTACAAAGGCGATAAGGTAAGGAAATTAGGTATATTGAATTGAATGATAAGCATGTACAATACCTGAAAATACCTGGTAATCTGTCCACAGGGTGAAAGGGGAGAATGTGGCATTCCAGGAGTCAAAGGAGACAGGGTATAGCATCATGAAGAACACGACACACACATACATACATACACACACATATATATATAATGTGTTGACATGCATAAATGTGTATGTATGTATATATATATGTTTATATACATACATACATAGGGGATATTTTAATAAATTAAAATGTTGTTTTTGTGACATGCAGGGTCCTGAGGGTTTACTTGGCGTAAGAGGGCAAAGAGGACTACAGGTTCGTAATTGCTTCACAAGATATTATGTAATTATGACTGCTCAGAGCTTGTGAGCATTTTAAATTGTCTTAGCTCTATATTATCATTACACATTGCAGCTTTAACATCTGATATGCTTCTGCAAATGCCTGTACGGATGTTGAATGGTATATTGTTACTGAGCCAAGGCACATATTTTTCCATTGGAAACTATGTTCAATAATCATTCCGAAGCAACAACCAACCCCATCACAGGGATGGTTGTCACACACGATTAAGTTGCTTGTTAAAATGTTATTTCAATTATAACATATTTTTCACAAGGGCAAGAAGGCAGAACCTCATTTAAAAGTTGAATTACCTTGAGAAGCTGACAAATACAGTGCATTTGGAAGATATTGACAGACCACCACTTTTTTTCCATTTTGTAAATGTTCCAGCCTTAATGTGAACAACCTTTTTATTATTTTGCAAATGTATTAAAAATAAAAAACTGAAAAACCACATGTACATAAAAGAAAGAAAAAAACCACTAAGCCGACGCATGGCACAGCATAGAGGGGCAAACTCTTCAGGCACGGATTCGGATGTCTACCTGCACCTCAGGGAGAAACTGCACTCCTTTGACAACAAACATGTAGATTCTGGACAGGGAGGATGGATGGTACGAGAGAGGAGACTTTGACAGTTAGGATTGGTCGTTTGTATTAAAACAGTTGTTTTTCTCCCTACAATAGGGCGAAACCATCCTTGCCCAGGGACACTCTCCTGGTTTTGGAGTATAAATATTTGGGGCTTTGGCACCAGCCCCTGGACTAGATCTGACCAAGTTAGGTCTATGAGCACGAACTGATGAAGCCAACTCAAATGAGCGGCAAAACTTCTTCTTAGACAAACCAAACAGTCCAGTTGTGATCAATTGAATGCCTTGAGATTATCCTGACAGGTTTTCTAGTTCTTACTGCTGAAAACCATCCCCACAGCATGATGCTGCCAACACTTTGCTTCACTGTAGGGATGGTATTGGTCTGGGGATGAGCGGTGCCTGATTACCTTTAAACACGATACAACAGGATTCAATCTTCGTATCATCTGACCAGAGAATTTTGTTTCTCATGGTCTGAGAGACTGAAAAAACTAAACATTTTCTCATTTTCATTCTGGAGTAATATTGTCTGTAGAGTTTTAAAGACAACAATAAATGTATTCCATTTTAAAATAAGGCTGTAACATAACAAAATGTGGAAAAAGTGAAGTGCTGTGAATACTTTTCGGATGCACTGTACATAACTTTATGCGTCTTAACACAAAATGAGCAAGCAACATGAACAGGAAACATCTTTAGGCCAGCCTACTGTAGATGTGATATGTATGAATATGTGAGTATTTGTGACAACCAACCCCAACTGGAAACTTTTGCCTTCATCAAGGCTAAGTGTTAAACAACAAGTTAGCTTAAAAATAATCATCTAAACCACGTGTCTTCCACATTTTCCAGGCCTAGAGCGCTCAAACTGAATGGATCATTTCGAATTTAAACTTGTCCTAAAGGTTCCTTGTTGTTGTGCAATACTAAGATATTCAAATAATACAGAAAAGCGTCGCTAAATTCTAGCTTGCAACTTCAGTGCTAATCGCTTGGTATCTTAACCCGTCTATTATGTTGAGGGTCAATTTGACCCATTTCAGTTTTTGTGTTGATCAAAGTACTGGTTATCCTTTCTTTTTCTTGCTGAAATCTGGTGACTTTTCCTCATCTAGGGTCATGAACTGGTGTGTAAATCTGGACACTTCGTTGTGTAGTGGAATGTTTGTGCATAGTTTGTATACAAAGATGATGTTGCGGGTCATTTTGACCCAGACGCTTTAATGTGGGTAAATAGCCAAAATAAACGAGTCTCTTTGATGTACTTTTTACTTTGATGTACAATTGTTTGTATTTTGATTGCCTCTGAGACCCAGAGCCAGGTGTGTGGAGAGGGGACTTTCTCACACTTGTCCTTGTCACTGTTCTCATGTCATCTCTTTGACAAACTCACCAAAAATGAGCTCCAGAAGGATGACATCTGAAGAGACAAGGACAAGTGTGAGAAAGTTCCCTCTCTTCACACACCTGGCTCTGGGTCTCAGAGACAATCAAAATACAAACAATTGTACATCAAAGTAAAAAGTACATCAAGGAGACATGTTTATTGTTGGATCTGAACAGCTATTTACCTACATTAAAGCGCCTGGGTCAAAATGACTCGCAACATCATCTTTTTATACAAACTCTGCACAAACATTCCACTACACAACAAAGTGTCCAGATTTACACACCAGTTCATGACCCTAGATGAGGAAAAGTCACCAGATTTCAGCAAGAAAAAGAAAGGATAACCAGTACTTTGATCAACACAAAAACTGAAATGGGTCAAATTGACCCTTAACATAATACAATTGGAATAAAAAATGTATTGTATGTCACTTTTCTAAATGTTTATATAACCTAAAATAAATTGTTATTGGTTTAACCTGTTTTCTTGACTGTTTTAAGTGCATTTACACAGTACGGGTCAAAACGACCCGCAACATAATCAATGTCATTTTTTCCAACATAATACAAGGGTTAATTGCTTACATGAATATACACTAATAATATGATATTTATTCATGTGTTTATGTTAGACTTAAAATATACAGTGAATAGGGTGGCCATGCCAGTGCCATTTCTGAACTACACTACATTTACATTTTCGGGGGGTAATATAGAAGATATATTTTTTTAAACTCAATATCAACCAAAAATGTCACAAATCCTTCAGTACTTCTGCGGACCTCCTACAGACTGCCTGTGGAAGGTCTCTGATATAAACTATTACAATTCGACATGAAAAACACAAAAAGGCTTCTTTTATTCTAAAGAAGATTATGTCAGTGAGCTCTGATCATTACTGTATGTACGTTCCAAAATACAATTTGAGAGACAGCACCCTCTGGTGGCGAGATGTGAGTGGGACAAACAAGTTGGTTGGCCAGTAAGTTTTCAGTTTCAATTTATTTGGAACATGCATACGATACAAACATATTTCCAGTTGTTTCATTTCAGCACGTCCGAAAAGAAGTGGGAAGAAGCTGAGCTTATTTAATCCTACCCCTTTTCACATCACAGCAAAGTTATCCCATTTCCTTGTTCTCTGTTTGTAACAGAACAGTGAATAAATACATAATAAATGAATAAATCATAAGTAAGTAAAAGGACTAAAATGATGCAAAATGACTAAAAAATGTTATCGTGGTTTTTGATAAACCTTTAGAGAAAGGGCAGAAATGTTATAAGGTTTAAGATATAAGGTAAGTATTTCAATTTTTGGGGTGATCTGGATCACCATCTAGATTCACGATTTTGTAGTGTGTGCTTTTTTTGTTTGTTTTATTTCATTCATTTAAGGTCAAACAAGAAACAATCAAGATGACATTAAAATGAATCATGAACAAAAATAAATAAAATGCATAATATCTGCCCACTATAATGAACATCTTGAACCCTTTCTTTTTCTTGAGACAAAGACGATGTTTGTAATTAATATTTGTTTGCTCAATATGGTGTATTATTTATTTGTTCACTGTTGGAATTGGATAAAATTGCTATGGTATGAAATGGGGTAGGATTATATAAGCTCTGCCTCTTCCTACTCCTTTTCGGACATGCTGTAATGAAACAAGTGGAAACGTGTGATGAATGACATTGTATCGTTTGCATGTTCCAAATAAACCGAAACTGAACGGAACTGAACTATTCACACAGTGGCAACATTTGTTGTTTTAGTGAGAAGACCACCGTACCCTTGGTTAGGATTCACTTTCCTAAACACCAAGGCAATGTTGTCATTTGCTGCTAAGGACGTCTCCTTTAATTAGTTTGCCTTCTTTTATGGACTATTTTTCGAGCGTTGTGTTCTAAGATTATAATAATGGCACGCACATTGATTGCATGCTGTGTCTGTGCAGGGGCTACCAGGACCACACGGTGACATCGGACCAATGGGCCCACAGGGAAAGCAGGTTAGTACCTCGTTAATAACACTGTACAATGTCACCTTTATACTTATGTAAACATTGTCAGCAACAGGTTGAAGTTTTACCACGCACAGGGAGCGGCTTGTTAAAGACCTCTTCCTTGGCATTTTTAAATCTTCCCCATCATTATCGTAATAGTGGAAGAATGAACCATTGACAAATGTTTGATCTTGTTCCAATGGCTTGTATCCAGTGCAGGAAGTGCCTCCAGCAAGTGTGAAGCACAGTACATGAAAAGTTGTGTATAATGTATATGTTCCACCGTATGGGGACATGTACACACATTTTTACGGACATACAGTGAATCCTCCCACAGTACTAGGTAGGGACTCTTTCAGATTCATGATGGTATAAAAGTAATACTTAAAATAACCATTTAAAATGTCATGTAACAATTGTTTTTGTATTTTCTTTTTTAACCAAATAAGGACTAAATGATACACATTGTATTCAGTGATGCAATATAAAATGTATGTGCTAAAAGGAATGGCAATTTTTATCAAGTATCATATTTTAAGCACTTGACCAATGAAATGTTTAATAGAAGTGACACCAATACAACTGGTACAATTGTATAATCCTGCCTCAGCTATAGTTCTTCCAATATTAAGCAAATTAGTTTTCTAGGTTATTAAAAAAATCCTTACTTTTTTCTTTATTTTTCTTGAACTGCTGTAAAGGCAACATTTAAAAAAAAGCTTAAAATAAATATATTTAAGGATTAAATTAAATGAAAAAAGTCTGTATTATTATTACAAATATTGATTTAATAATATTCTGTTTTTAAAACCATATGGAATATTTTAGAATTAGAATGACAAATATGTAAAATACTTCATTATGGAGGGCTAAATGAGAAAAATGCATTGAATAAATACTGTAAATAAATAAATAAATACTTAAATGTGTCATCAATTCATTACAATCAGACTTGGATATGTGTCTTATTAAATGTCTCTTTAATTTATTTCGTGTAAAATTGTATTTAATCATTTCATTGATTATTAATGTTATTTTTTCATGATTTATTTAATTATTTTTCAAGATTAGTTCACGATTGAATGGATTTAATTATTTTATGATTTTTTTTAGGTAGGTAGGTTTGTCTTTATTGCCATTGTACAAGTACAACAAAACTTTATTTTCAGCACAAACCTGTTGACGATGAGACAAAAAAACAATGTACAGGGTTACAGAACAGGAACGCTGATGAGTCGCCATGAGGCTCCCCGTCAAAGATGGGGAAAAGTAAACGCTGGGGAAGGATGATGATGTTCCTAATTGATGATACATTTAAATAAGTAGTTCAATATGTATTTATTACATTAATTACCATTTGGCTCTTGCCAGCACTTATTGTATCCGTCAAACTCAGCTGTCAAAGTCTGTGGGCAGGTTGTAACACCTGATTAATTAACCTGCACTTCCACCTGCCATGATTGAGCGAGGTTTGTATTATTGATTTTGACTGCTGAAATTTACTGAAGCACTCAAGGGGCCAAAATGGGAAAAGATTAATTAGATGCATTAAGGCACCAATAAATCTTGTATTGCTGATTTCGCATGATCTCAGGATTCTAAGAACATTACTGTCATATTGAGTAAAACACAAATTGTCGTGTTTGCAAACCTTACAAAAACACATGTTTCTAGTATTAATAGAGGCATCATTAGATATATTGTTTTAGGAGTTATGCTTGAATGATTTTTGTATTGCTTATTTCACATTATCTCAGGATTCTAAGAACATTACTGTCATATTGAGTAATAAACTAATTTTTGTATCATCTGGCATTTTGTTTTACTTTGTTAATGTTGTTTTTTTTTTTTATGTAGGAAATACAGTATATTACTACATGTCTCCTGCATAAAAAGACGTCTTTCGTTACGCATTTTCTTCCTCACGAACAGGATAAAGTGTCAGTGTGCATGTTTTTGTTGTCTACATCGTGATTCCCAAAAGGTGTTACGAATGATAGATGTGTGCGATATGTTGAACCATCAGCTCCTACCTGAACACAGGTAGGAGTGTGATGACATACATGTGCAGAAAAATGATTGTCACCGTGCTAAAAGCCCCGTCTGCATGCAACATTCTCATTTAAATAAGGCGGTCTGCACCACCTTTCAATTGCACACGCAGGTTTAGTAGATCACATGCAACCCGTTTACTAATAGTACATACTCTTGTTTTGTGTACATGGTGTTTGAATCCTGGTAAATCAGGCCCTAAGTGCATAGTACTGTTTGCAATAATCTTGTTTTTTGTGTCATGGTTAGAAAAGCTCTAAGCTCAAACGTGTCCTGACCTGTGATGAGATAGCTGATAACCTTCATTTGATGACAGGGGGAACGTGGACCACTTGGCCCTCCAGGGATTCAAGGGGAAACCGGTATTGGGCTAACAGGACCAAAAGTAGGTCAAAAAGTCTCATTTGTGCTTGATTTATTTTCTTACATGCAATAGTTTACATGCACTTTCATTTTTCAGTGTATTTATACATTACATTTCTCAAATTGTATGTAGGGTGACATGGGGTTCCAAGGCCGCCCAGGCCCCAGTGGTCCTCCAGGAGTTGGTGAACATGGCCCACCTGTGAGTTTGGAGTCTTTAATAAAGTGTAATATGTGTTTTAGTTGTGTGTGTGCAGCCAATTTATGTTTTGGTTTTTTTTTGGTTTGTTTTTTGCAGGGGCCGCAAGGGCCGCAAGGAGTTCAGGGGGAGAAAGGACCACAGGGTGAGGGCTTTCCTGGACCAAAGGTATTGTTTAGGTCTAGTAGTGCATTTGTATTTCATTTTGAACAAAAAGAATATACATTCATCCTTTGTTTATCTCTGTTATTTGGTTCTGGACAGCGGTAAATGAATTCCTGCAGAGTAAAAATAATTAATAATAAATCCCATATTTTCATACCTCCAGCCTACAACAATTTCAAAGCTTCCAAATACATTGTCCAACATTATAAGAGCCCTCTGGGTATGAAATACCACTCTTTGGCCACCTTTACACTATTTGAATCCAATATAGTAATGCTTTCTGAGGCTGAGTCAATCAGCGGCCGTGATACTGGTCTGGTCTCCTCTAGTGGCCAATACTACTCTAGTATTGATATTTTTTGGTCTATTGAGCCATTTTATACTTGAGAATGCTTAATTTAGGACCCGAGAATTGTAAAATATTCTGTGAAAAAAATTATATTTAAAAAAAGAAAAAAGAAAAGTTGATTGAAGTTGTTATTTTTTTATAACTAAAGTTCAAGTAGCAATGATTGTCACACACACTAGATGTGGCGAAATTATTCTCTGCATTTAACCCATCACGCTTGATAACCCCCTGGGAGGTGAGGGGAGCAGGGGGCAGCAGCGGTGCCGCGCCCAGGAATCATTTTTGGTTATTTAACCCCCAAATCCAACCCTTGATGCTGAGTGCCAAGCAGGGAGGTAATGAGACCCATTTTCCTAGTCTTTGGTATGACTCGGCCGGGGTTTGAACTCACAACCTTCCAGTCTCAGAGCGGACACTCGAACCACTAGGCCACTGAGTAGGTTTTTACTATTATTGTAGTAATTATGAAAAATGCTTAACGCCTATAGCATGGGAGTCAAACTCTGGCCCGCCGTGTAATTTCATTTGGCCCTTGAGGCAATATCAAATTAACATTAGAGCTGGCCCGCCGGTGTTATACAGCGGCTGTGTCACTGTAACACCACATTCACCGCTAATACTCATACTTGCCAAGCCTCCCGGGAGACTCACAAATTTCAGTGCCCCACCTAAAATCTCCAGGGGGCAACCATTTTCCCAAATCCCCACCGGACAACAATATTGGGGGCGTGCCTTAAAAGCACTGCCTTTAGCGTCCTCTACAACCTTTCGTAACATCCGCTTTTCCTAGATAATATATGCGGCTTTTACACAAACACACACACAGGTGAATGCAAAGCATACTTGGTAAACAGCCATACAGGTCACACTGAGGGTGGTCGTATAAACAACTTTAAGACTGTTAGAAATATGCGCCACACTGTGAAACCACACCAAACAATAATGACACACATTCCGGGAGAACATCTGCACCATAACACAACAGAAAAAATACCCAGAACCCCTTGCAGCACTAAATCTTTAGGGACGCTACAATATACACCCCCCGCTACTACCAAACCCCGCCCACCTCAGCTCAAAGCCTGAGCCCCGACATTAATGAACTAGCATCCAAGAAAAGATGGCAGGTATCTGGCTTGGGCACATCAGATTAGATCAGTGTGTCGCAAACTGAGCAGTAAAAAGGCCTGAATGGTTCATTTATTCATTGTTATTTTATTTTCAAAATTATTAGCCTGTGGAAAAAGTTAATGTTGACATTTACCTCGGATGGCTGCAAATAGAAAATAGGTATTACATTTTTTATTTACATTTTAATATGCAATTGATGTTTTTTCGTTAGCTTTTTGAAAGTTGATTTTGCACTATTAAGTAATATAGGCGTTGCTTGTTCCGTATTCAGTGTTAAAGCAAATCAGTGAAGCAAACTGAGCAAAAAATTAACATTTTATTCATGCACTTTCCTTGCTACTTCAAGGCTTGAATGTTTGATTAATTCATTATTTTATTTTCAAATGTATTATTAGCCTGTGGAAAAATTGTATTTTGATATTCACCTCAGAAGACTGCAAACAGAAAAGAGGCATTCAATTTTTATTTAAATTTCATTTGATATGCTATTGATATTTTTTAATTATTATTATTAAAAACTGGATTTTGGATGTCACTATAAAGTTATATAAGCATTGCTTGTTCAATATTCAATGCAAAACTTGTTTGGGTCCCTATTAAAAGTTTAATTTGTTCAACCTTGGCCCGCGGCTCTGTTCAGTTTTAAATTTTAGCCCACTCGGTATTTGAGTTTGACAGCCGTGGTCGATAGCATTTTGTGGGGTAAGAATTTTGAATATTAGAATACTATAATGTGTGAATGCTTTGGAGTGCTTCAGGGTCCATATTGGACCGTAAAAGCAAATTGTTCAACTCTTTAGCACACAAAATCTGCTTGGATTCCAATGACACATCAGTGTATGTACAGTAGTTCATGAACTGTCAAAACCTCTTCTCAGTTCCAACTCACTCGCTCTTATCTCGAGTGTTCACTCAGGCATTACAACCAAGACATTGAGTTGTTTGGGAGTTTTTTTTCACACCGCACAACACATTGCATCTCAATACTGTACATGTACTTTACAGTATACTCCTTGTAAACCTTATTTTTTAAAGCAGGTTTAGAAGCCCTCAACCAGGACTTTTCCAACCCAAAACCAGTTAATTAGGCGGCGTTTCTGAGTGTAAATAAATAAATAAATGGCTTTCGCCACAAATGTAGCGACAAACTGCAGTTACTGACAGTGGTTTTCTGAAGTGTTCCTAAACCCATGTGGTGATATCCTTTACACATTGATGTCACTTTTTGATGCATGTTACATGCAGTGACTTCTCCAGATTCTCTGCACGATTTGATGATATTACAGACCTTAAATGGTGAAATCCCTAAATTCCTTGCAATAGCTAGTTGAGAAAACTGTGGAACAATTCTCTCAGGCATTTGTTGACAAAGTGGTGACCCTTGCCCCATCCTTGTTTGTGAATGAGTGAGCATTTCATGGAAGCAGCTTTTATAGCCAATCATGGCACCCACCTGTTCCCAATTAGCCTGTTCACCTGTGGGATGTTCCACATTAGTTTGATGAGCATTACTCAACTTTCTCAGTCTTTTTTGCCACTTGTGCCAGCTTTTTTGAAACACGTTGCAGGCATCAAATTCTAAATGAACTAATATTTATAAAAAATAAAATTTACCAGTTCAAACGTTAAGTATCTTGTCTTTGCAGTCCATTCAATTGAATACAAGTTGAAAAGGATTCGTTGTATTCTCTTTTTATTTACCATTTACACAAAGTGACAACTTCACTGCTATTGGAGTTTGTACTTTGCAGTTGCGTTAAAAAAACAGTGCATGTAGAGTTAAATGACATTAATATATACATGTACTATGTTGCTGTTTTTTATTGCAAGATACCACCTGTGCTGACATTAATCACGGGGAAGGGCTTATTTATGTGGAAATAAAAGAAGACTTTTATTTGTTAAGGTAATACACTCGAAATGTCCTCCAGCGAGTTGACATCAGTTTTCCCCAGCCAGACTTCCTGGGTGTTGCTGCTCAATTTAGCCTGCTGTAGAAGGCACGGAGTCATGCACTTTTAAGATGACATGGTGCATTTTATTTCACAAAATGTCATCGTCTCACGATTACATGACACTGGTAAAGCAAAAAGCCGACTGCAGGGAAATAAGCTTGTCATGGAAAAACAAATAGCTTTCCATTCCTTTCCGGTAAGCTCATTTAAATCAGTCCGAAGTTGGTAACAGGAACCAACATGCTCCTTTTCAGAAGGCTGAGAACAATATGGACTTGGCAAAGACCCAACAATATCAAGTGGTCGTGATGTAAGTAAATCGGCATGATTTTGCTTCACAGGGGGATCGGGGGCTGCCAGGGCCGAGGGGATCAAGAGGACAACAGGGGGTTGGAATTAAAGGAGAACAGGTGAGTGTCACATAAAAATGCAGCTGCAGGATGTCATTAAATATACTTTATGGACAAAGCTACGCCTTTAGTTATTTAACAGAGTATATTAGGGACTTTTTCATCCTTTCAGGTATATTTTTGGCCAAACCTTAATTTGTGTTACTCCAACTAGAATGTTTTTTCCTCACAGAGTTTTTTTTAATTTTCATAATATTTATATTTGAAATTCTTTCATATATCAGCGATACACTGGGTAAAATGTTTTAGCCAAACACATTTAAGTGTGTAAAAAATGTGTGATTCATATTGTTTGTACTTTTTTTTTTTTTAGCTCAGATCTATTAATTAACTATAGTCCTAAATAAAAACAGCAAACATATAAATGTTAAAAATTCACCACGGTGTCAAAGCCCTGTACAAAATACTTCATTGTCTCATCTAATTCTAAACAGTAAAGATGACTAAGTGTACTCTTTCTCTATAATGTAACCCTAAAATTAAGAAAAGTATAGTTATATTGTGTAATGACTGTACTGTTAAAAAATGTATTTATAATGGCTGTCAAAGGAGACTTTTTGACCCATGATACTAAACTGCTATTAGGTTTAGAATCTTACACAGCAAAATATACCGCATCAACATTTGTTTAATCACTAATCTTCCATCCAGCCATACATCCCTTTTCTACCGCTTGTCTCATCTTATGTTTGTATATTTTGGATTGATCTTTACGCCAGCCCCATACCATTTACTGTGTAGGTCTGGCCTGGGCAAATTAAGGTCGGGGGTCTGCGTGCTGCCCGTTAAGCTTTTCAATCTGGCCTGCTGGACATTCCCAAATAATATTTTTAGATCTTTAAGATGTACGTAAAGTGTAGCTGCCATTATGTGTAGTGATGTTTTCTAATGACCGTAAGTCTTCAACTATACAAAGTATTTCAATGGTTGGAATCTGCGCTTTAGCATTATATACTAGACATTGTGGGTGGGGAGCGTTTCCACAGAGTGTTTCCAGAGCCTCAAATGACGTGGAAGGAGATTTATACAACAAAGTTCTAAAGCTTAGTGATAGATCACATATATCAGATTGTAAGTGTGGGTTTTTAACCTTTCATGTTCATATTTCGCTGTTTGTTGCATTTTTGTTGTGTTTTGCTTGATTGTAAATATGTGGATGGAGAGGGGGTGTGACGTTCATATGTTGTCAATATTCAGTGTTTTATCCTTCATAGTTAATACTGTAAATCCCACATTCTTTATTTTCATGTACATTCCGTGTCTCATTCAGTATAAAAATGTAAAATTCCATTGTGTTTTTTAAGGTGGCCTGTCATAGTGTTTTTTGTGAGGTTTTGTATTAGGACCCAAACACACATACTGTACAGCAAATTTTCACTACACGCGCGCGCACGCACGCACAAGCCCGCACCCACACACAATCCCCAGGACACATTTTTTTCTCTAAATTTGCCCCCCATTAAAATAAAACAAAATAATTGCCCAGGCCTGGTGTAGGTGGTACTTGATTTTGTTAATTTTTCAAAATAAAAAAATGCCACACGCAAGCATTCAAGTGGTTAAAATAAAAAATAATATATATATATATATATTGATTGAAAGTTACTAAGAAAAAAAGTATGAAAAATATTAATTCTAAAATGTTTATACACTTAACTCCCAGATGACTTTGTTGTCCTGGCACCACCTAACTGCTATGAAATTATGAATGTCCAAAAGAGTTGAACAATAATTGGCTAGTTTTGTCCCTTAACATCTATTTTCTGGACAAAATCGGACCATTTATGTTGCATGACTGTGCTCCTGTACACAAAGCAAGGTCAGGTGCTGGATAACACTTTTGAAATGGACAAAAAAATCCCAAACATTTCAAAATCTCACAGTAGAGTGGAAGTTATATACAATAACTGCAACGGGGGAGACTCAATATTTTCTTATATTTTTAAATCATGCAGTTTACATTTTTTCTGAACGTTCTAAAGAGTGATGGTCATAGTTTTGGGACTCTAGTAATAGGGACAGACCCTTCACTGTTACTTATCAAATACACTATTATTATTATTCCTCAGCTCATATAGCAGATAGTGTTGTACATACATAAAACCTAGCTTGCAAACATGTACTATTCAATGGCTACAGTTAGAAAGCTACAGTATATGATCATCTCTTTTTAATACGCTCCTACCAGGGTGAATTAGGGCCTGCAGGTCCTCCAGGGTCAACTGGGCTGACAGGAGTGGGCATACAGGGCGAGAAGGTCAGCAAAGCTATTCATATGTTCTTCATTTTGCACCTTAGTAGGGCCATCAGCTGCAATCGCTGAAATAACCTATGTTACTGTGCAGGGAGTTGAGGGTCCAAGGGGTCCACCAGGAGTTAGAGGGATTCCTGGAGCAGGTTTGCCGGGATCCAAGGTTAGTGTAAACTGTTCTTGAAATAAATGCATTGTCAGTGTTGACAAGTGTGAAGACATTAATGGTTGTTATAGGGGGACCAAGGTTTACCTGGAGAACAAGGATCTCCAGGAGAGAGAGGCATTGGTGAAGCTGGTACAAAGGTGAGACAACTCTTACTTGAATTATA
Source organism: Nerophis ophidion (assembly GCF_033978795.1). NCBI lineage: Eukaryota > Metazoa > Chordata > Actinopteri > Syngnathiformes > Syngnathidae > Nerophis > Nerophis ophidion. Next base: position 43,588,681 of record NC_084629.1, on the reverse strand, counting down.
CACACTGTAAAAAAAAAAAAAAAAAGATTTCACCTTTTAACAGTATTTTTCACAGTAAATTAATGCAATCAAAATGTACATTACAACAAATGACTGTAAAAATTACGAAACCCTTATATTTTACAGCATTCAAGTGTTATTTCACAGTAAAATACTGGAATCATAGTCCTCCATAATATCAAAACAAATTACTGTAAATTCAAACTGATATCTCTCTGAAGTTGTTCCATGGACTACATTGCACACTCTTGTACAGCAATTGGTGGTTTAAATCGAATAATTAATACAATTACGAAGTTACAGCATTTAGTAGTAACTGAATTATATTTGACTGTAAATCACAGCACTGATGCTACAATAAATTGCTAGAAATATATTTTTACAGTAAATTACTGTAATTGTTACTGTGAAAGTAATGCATTTGCCAGTAATTTGCTGTAAATTTACAAAATTTGCCCCCCACCCGAGTCAAAAGAATAGCCCAGGATTGGTATGTATGCATTTTTTTCCTCCCAGTGTTGTGGCCGTTTTGATTATAGGCCCATATTGCACAACACAACAGTAACCCAACCAATGTTGTCACAACACTAAGGAGCAAACCACTCAGCCGGTGTTAAAACTGGTGATGAGCTTGTTCAAGTCTAACACGCAAGAGTTTAACACCAACAGCTGAGTAAAACAACTAATCTTTCAAAGCGCATGCAGAGGTAGATAAAGCTGCTGGACGATCATTAATCATAGTTCAAATGTAGCCACTAGTATCTATGTTGATTATGTGTTAATACAAAATACAATCAGTAGACTGCCTACAGTCTACTGATGGATCTATTAGTCTATTAGTATCAAATGATTAATCTGTATTGGTAAAGGGGGAGCCTGGAGCTGCTGGTCTGGGGGGCTTGCCAGGTCTTCCAGGAGAAGATGGGGCGCCAGGGCAGAAGGTACAAGATATTTCAATAAACCCCCAAGATGAAATCCTCTGAAATTGTTTTGTTAGCCTTGAGTTAATTGACTATTTCCATTCATAGGGGGAGCCTGGGTTATCCGGTTCAAGAGGTTCTGAGGGACCACCAGGCATTGGCACTCAAGGAGAGAAGGTGTGTGTATTTTAGGAGCTGGTACTTTGCAGGTCAAATGACAACAAGGTTTGTCATGTTCTCGTATAGGGAGACCAGGGTCTGAGGGGCATTCGTGGGTTACACGGACCTCCAGGCATCTCAGGACCATCTGGACCAAAGGTATGAAGGAACAAATGATAACGCTTTATTCACCTGTGGACATTACATTTGATGGTGGAAACTAATTCATGTTCTTTGGTTTCTAGGGTGAACGTGGGGTACCAGGTCAGCAAGGAAATCCAGGGCAGCCAGGACGATCTATAACTGGTCCAAAGGTGAGTAGCCCAACACACTGTACAGTGGACAGTATTATTCTGTTAGTAAAAACTAATCATCACTGTGCCATTAATATCTTGTCTCAAGGGAGATCTAGGTCCCTCTGGTCCTCCTGGACCAATTGGGGAAACAGGCCTTGGACTTCCAGGTCCAAAGGTACACTCTACATTTAAAACCATTTTAGTGTTTTCTGAAATAAATCACATCAGCAATATTTGTGCTTTGTTTCTCAAGGGTGACAGAGGTCTCAGTGGCCTACCTGGTCCAGTTGGACCAAAAGGCGAAGGCAGCCCAGGTCCTTTGGTATGTACCATCTGAAAGAACGTAATCAGTCCTTCTCTCAGTTTAAATTGTTAACATCTTACTTTTCCAGGGGCCCCCAGGCATGCCAGGTTTACCAGGAGAGTCTGGACCAGAAGGAATAGGAATTCCAGGACCTAAGGTTCCTCTCTTTCTCCAAATATATATATATATATATATATATATATATATATATATATATATATATATATATATATATATATATATATACATATACATATATATATATATATGTATATATAAATGTGCATGTTTCTATGTGTTCTTTGTGTTTTGAGGAAACATTTTAATTGGTTTGGTGACAATTTTTTTTTCCAGGGGGATGTTGGCTTTAGAGGATTACCAGGTTTGCCCGGCCCACCTGGAGAGGGAATACAAGGACCTCCAGTGAGATTATTTCAAAATTATTCAAAATACCCAGTGTCCTCACATTGTGTACATGTTCAGTTTTGTAACAAAAACATGCAGAAAGTTAAATGTTTCAAATTCTGTGATAAATAACAGGAGGGTGAAACCTTGATTCATGATAATATAATATAATATTGAACAGGGATCGTAAATAGATACATTTGTACATTGAATCAAATTTCTCAATCAGAAACAATGTAAATATTAAAACTAGCTTCCAGTTTCAACAAAAGTCCATATCTTAGTAAAAATGTGTACACTTTAAACACATTATAAAGTGCTGTACAGTATATCAAACAAGGGGGTGATTGATCAACTTTCTAATTAATAACAAAACCAAAACAACATATAGCTGAACTGTCCATTTTCCTTTGCAGCCACACTCACAATTTGAAATTAAACAACTCCTTAAATTTAGCAGCCAAGTCACTACAATGATTAAGAATTAAAAATAAAGTCCACCTTACCTTGTTGGTTGATCGTAATTCTTTGGCAGTGGAAGGGAAGGGAGCAGAGTAGGCATTGTCAACAACATTGTGGATAGTTCTTGAATGATTTAAACCAGTGGTTCTCAAACTTTTTTCACTAAGTACCACCTCAGAAAAATCTTGTGTAGCGGGTATTTGGAACACGCCAATATATATTAATGTGATATTTGCACTAATAGGACAGGATAAAAAGGGAGACTAGGTATACAACTAATAAGGACAGAAAACAGGCTAGTGGGGATATGGCTGGGCAATAAGGCTGAAAAAGTATATATTGATATATCTTTACTTAAACTGGATATTCGATATATATCTCAATATATTTTCTGGTGAAAGTATACATATAAAAATATTAATTTTTAAGCGCGATTCACTGAAATTGAACTGAATGACAACTGTACTGTAAACAGTCAGTGGCACTTTTATTAACCCAGTTAGTCAAGATGGGTATTAACAGCACAAAAATAACTGTTTAAGTAGCACACAATTACATAATATCAATAAAATAGAAAAATATTATTTCTACGTAAAAAAACTGTGCAAATAATGCAAAATTGATCAAACTCAGACAAAAAATACATTTGCAGGCATGCACTTTTCATTTCCTAGTCGACGATGTAATGGACTGTCACATGTACGGTTCTGGTCAGCGCCAAGTAAGTGGCATTACTTAAATGTGGCTATGATCTTTCTCACTTTGGCATACATTTTTGGCAGCATTTCTTGTGCGAAATATGCCCGTCTTGGCAACTAGAGAACAGTTTTGATTTGGTCTTATATGGTAAACAAATTAAATTGTTTTATCCAGATGCATACCTTTGTCCAAATGTGGTCAAGTAGACACATTGTGGGTTTCCTGGACGTCCTTTACATCGCTAAATGAAAAATCGAATGAAGCAAATCCCTCTGCCATCTTCCACACGTTTTTTTAGATATATAAATAGCTCGCTTGAATACTCCCTCTTCTCTTCTCCGGCTCACGTCATCATTTGGGATGTATGTTGTTATTTCCTTTCCTGGTTCGATGACCCGCCCTACCTTGCCTCTGATTGGCCTGTCTGTAATGTTTTGCACTAATGTTAACCAATCGTGATTCGTGACTCATAGTAAGCAACCAACTAATCATGGATGTTGTTATATGTGCAAGCATGTCTTGGAAGGAGGAAGGTGAGGGGTTTAGTAGCCCATGAAGTTTTGAGAGGTAGGACAAGGAACACAATAAGCAGTGTTTGGTCATTTTAACAAGAAATAAATTATATCGATATTACGATATTTTATTAATTCAATCAATCAATTACTTTATTGTCATTGTCATAAATAACACTTAAGTCATACATTTCAACGAAATTTCGTTTGAGCTTTGTCACGCGGCATAGAAACTGCATTGATGTGCAGGATGACCATAGTTAACAGTTTAGCTTAGCATTTGTTTATGAGAACACGTATAGAGGGACATGTGGGGGGTGGGAACAGTCAAATGTATGATGGGTGTTGCGTTGATGCTGCAGCAATGTAGTGTCCAGAGCACAATTATTGAGGTGGTGAAGAGTGAGGTAATAAGATAGTCGGGGGCAGGCTGTTCCTTTAGCAGTCTCACAGCCTGGGGATACAGACTGTGAGAGATTCTGGTGGTCCTGGCGCGAATCGATCTGTACTTCCTTCCAGAGGGTAGCAGGTTGAAGAGGCCATGTGTTAGATGGTATTTGTCCTTCAGGATGTTGCGTACTCGCTTTAAGCAGCAAGCTGTGTACATGGCACTCATCTCTGGGAGTATAGTCCTTGCGATTTTCCCTGCCGTTTTAACTACTCGCTGGAGGGCCTGTTGGTTTGCTTTAGTGCAGCTAGCGAACCACACTAAAAAGCCATAGGTGAGGACACTGCTGATGGCACAGTTGTAGAAGTTTATCATTGATTTCCGCGGAATGTTTGCGCATTTTAGTTTCCTTAGAAAGAAAATACGTTGTTGGGCCTTTCCGACTGTAGAAGCACTGTTAATGTCCCAGCACAGATCTTCTGTGATGGTCACCCCTAAAAATTGGAATTGTGTGACCCTTTCTACGAGATTGTTATTAATTACAAGTGGAGGGTGTTCTTTCTGCCATTTCCTGCGGAAGTCTACAATTAGTTCTTTGGTTTTGTTAGTGTTAAGAACCAAGTTGTTTTTAGCACACCATGTCCTCTGTCCTGTATGCTGTCTCGTCATTGTTGTTGATGAGCCCAAGCACCGTGGGGTCGTCGGCATATTTGACAGTGAGGTTGGATGTTGAAGAGGCTATGCAGTCATGTGTGACGAGGGTGAAGAGCACAGGGCTAGCACACAACCTTGTGGGGCACCGGTGTTGATGATAAGCGTGGCAGAAATGTGCTCACCTATTTTCACGTACTGTGTGCGATTTGTTAAAAAGTCCAAAATCCAGTTGCAAAAATTCATATCTTGTTTAAAAATATATTGATATATCTTACAAACTCGATAAATCGCACAGCCCTAAGTGGGGAACCGAAGATCCAAATTGGGCTGCTGGAGCTGGTGGTCAGTAATAATTACACAGAAACAGAAAATTAAGTTTGGTGCAGGTACCATGTATTGTAAAGAGTATAGAACAAAATATTTACAACAGAAATAAAAGGGAAAAAACAGAAAACCTCAGAATATTTACAACTGCAGGTAGAGATTGGTTGACAAGAACACTTCACAAATTAGTGGTTAAAGTGTCTGCCCTGAGATCGGTAGGTTGTGAGTTCAAACCCCGGCCGAGTCATACCAAAGACTATAAAAATGGGAGCCATTACCTCCCTGCTTGGCACTCAGCATCAAGGCTTGGAATTGGGGGTTAAATCACCAAAAATGATTCCCGGGCGTGGCCACTGCTGCTACTCAATGCTTCCCTCATCTCCCAGGGGGTGAACAAGGGGATGGGTCAAATGCAGAGAATAATTTCACCACACCTAATGTGTGTGTGACAATCATTGGGACTTTAGCTTTAACTTAAATTATTGGTTAAATTGGAATTGAACAACAAAACTTGTGTCACACAACAGAAAATATACACGGTCCCAGAAGTGATGCAACGACCCATGAGGGTTTTGTTGAGAACTTGTATTGAATGTCCAAGGTTTATAGTTAGGAGAAGGAGTGAGTGGAATGATGCACCAGAGTTCATGGAGTGTGTGGGGGACCTTCCTACCAGACCAGTAGTTTTCTGCTAGTTGTTAGGTGGACACAGTAGCCCCAACTCCAGGTTCAAGCTCGCCATCCATTGGTTCCAAATAGAAACACATGGCCTGCAATACAACAACAGGACCAGTAAAGTATCTAAATTAGCATTAAAGGCTTCTTTAACTTTTACACTCAAGTTCCATGTGTACAAATTCTTTAAGGCCTACTGAAAGCCACTACTAGCGACCACGCAGTCTGATAGTTTATACATCAATGATGAAATATTAACATTGCAACACATGCCAATACGGCCGCTTTAGTTTACAAAATTGCAATTTTAAATTTCGCGCGAAGTATCCTGTTGAAAACGTGACGATTCGGGTTGTAGCGGACATTTTTTTCCAGCCCAATCCCAGCTATAAGTAGTCTGCTTTAATCGCATAATTACACAGTATTCTGGACATCTGTGTTGCTGAATCTTTTGCAATTTGTTCAATTAATAATGGAGATGTCAAAGAAGAAAGATGGAGGTGGGAAGCGGTGTATTGCAGCTGCCTTTAGCAACACAAACACAGCCGTGTTTCCTTGTTTACATTCCCGAAGGTGTAGCTTTACTATGGAACAGAGCGGTCAAGCGAACATGGTTCCCGACCACATGTCAACCGGCAGGTTTCGGTGAGAAAATAGTGGTAATAAGTCCGCTCTTACCGTAGACATGAGCAAAGCTTGCGTCGTTCCTCGTGCACCTGTCAAAGAGGCAGCTGCGTGGCTTCCCTCAGAGACACTGGCGGTCACCACACCCCTTTGACTTTCAGGTACGACAGTATTATCTCACTACAACACTAGTAACACAATAAGCGGATAAGGGATTTTCCAGAATTATCCTGGTAAATGTGTCTAATAACATCTAAATCACTCCCACTGCCCTGTCTTTTTTTTATTTCTAGTACTTCACTCTAACTTTCCTCATCCACGAATCTTTCATCTTTGCTCAAATTAATTGGGAAATCGTCGCTTTCTCGGTCCGAATCGCTCTCGCTGCTGGTGGCCATGATTGTAAACAATGTTCAGATGTGAGGAGCTCCACAACCCGTGACGTCACGCACACATCGCCTGCTACAGGGACGGCGTGGCGCAGTGGGAGAGCGGCCGTCCGCAACCCGAGGGTCCCTGGTCCAAATCCCACCTAGTACCAACCCCGTCACGTCCGTTGTGTCTTGAGCAAGACACTTCACCCTTGCTCCTGATGGGTGCTGGTTAGCGCCTTGCATGGCAGCTCCCTCCATCAGTGTGTGAATGTGTGTGTGAATGGGTAAATGTGGAAGTAGTGTCAAAGCGCTTTGAGTACCTTGAAGGTAGAAAAGCGCTATACAAGTACAACCCATTTATTTTATTTATTTACTTCCGGTACAGGCAAGGCTTTTTTATTAGCGACCAAAAGTTGCCAACTTCATCGTCGATGTTCTCTACTAAATCCTTTCAGCAAAAATATGGCAATATTGCGAAATGATCAAGTATGACACATAGAATGGACCTGCTATCCCCGTTTAAATAAGAACATCTAATTTCAGTAGGCCTTTAAATAATCATTAAATGCATAAATTACACAAATAAACAAGTGCTTGAAGTCAAAACTGTTAGTGTGTTACACAGCCTACACATTAACATTCAATTAATATGTCCAGGGTGTACCCTGCCTTCCGCCCGATTGTAGCTGAGATAGGCGCCAGCGCCCCCCGCCACCCCGAAAGGGAATAAGCGGTAGGAAATGGATGGATGGATGGATAATAATCAACAGTACTGTTTAATCTGCCTACATGTAAACACACTGCATCTTAGAGTAAGTTCATAAATAAAATCAAATAAACACTTTACCATAAACAGGATATGAACTGAAACCCATTGTACAAAATTGATGCTAATGCTAACGCTAATGTTCGGCGCCGCTAGCTTAGCACGTAGCATTGTCATTCATGACTCAGCAGTTCCTCTATCTACTGAGTCAGCCCAGTAGAAAGCACTAAGAGTTTACAATGAGCACAATCGTGAAAATGAAACGCAAGAGCGAATAGTTTAATAGAGACACGAACCTTCCGCTGACTCCCCCACACCAGGACGACGCCGCCTCACCTTCAACAGGAGCGCGGGAAGAGGCGAGAGGTCACGTGATGCGCACTACACCGCTGATTTAAAGGGACAGGACGCTATTATAACTATTGTATTTCCTTGAATTGCCGCCAGGGCGCTAATTAATTTAAAACCTCTTCTCACTCCTAAGCTTACCAAAGGCATGTGGTAAAAGTAAGCATGCGCTAATTATTTTAAAACCTCTTCTCACTCTGGGACTCACCAAAGGCATGCGGTACATTTTTTTGTGTGATGTAAGCTTGGACCTTAAATCCTACTGAATAGCTCTTAATCTTCTTCCCTTTATGCGATTTCACTTTATGCGATTTCAAATTACCGGTATTGAAATCAGCCCCCTCTATTTTGAAAATGATGTCAGGGGAAGTGTCACTCGTGACGTCACGAGTTTGACCGGGCGGTAATACTAAGCATGCGCTAATTATTTTACGAAGCGAGTTTGACCCGGCAGTAATTCAAGGCAGGCGCATACTATGTGCCCTGCGGCAATTCAAGGAAATACGGTATTATACAATAGAATAGAATAGAAAGTACTTTATTGATACCTGGGGGAAATTTAGCACCACAGTTCGCTCACAATAGACAATAATAATAATAAATAATATATAACATATATTATATATAATATATATTATATATAATTCACGGTGGCAGAGGGGTTAGTGCGTCTGCCTCAAAATACGAAGGTCCTGCAGTCCTGGGTTCAATCCCAGGCTCGGGATCTTTCTGTGTCTAGTTTGCATGTTCTCCCCGTGAATGCGTGCGTTCCCTCCGGGTACTCCGGCTTCCTCCCACCTCCAAAGACATGCACCTGGGGATAGGCCCCTCCCACCTCCAAAGACATGCACGTGGGGATAGGCCCCTCCCACCTCCAAAGACATGCACCTGGGGATAGGCCCCTCCCACCTCCAAAGACATGCACCTGGGGATAGGCCCCTCCCACCTCCAAAGACATGCACCTGGGGATAGGCCCCTCCCACCTCCAAAGACATGCACGTGGGGATAGGCCCCTCCCACCTCCAAAGACATGCACCTGGGGATAGGCCCCTCCCACCTCCAAAGGCATGCACCTGGGGATAGGCCCCTCCCACCTCCAAAGACATGCACCTGGGGATAGGCCCCTCCCACCTCCAAAGACATGCACCTGGGGATAGGCCCCTCCCACCTCCAAAGACATGCACCTGGGGATAGGCCCCTCCCACCTCCAAAGACATGCATGTGGGGATAGGCCCCTCCCACCTCCAAAGACATGCACCTGGGGATAGGCCCCTCCCACCTCCAAAGACATGGACGTGGGGATAGGCCCCTCCCACCTCCAAAGACATGCACGTGGGGATAGGCCCCTCCCACCTCCAAAGACATGCACCTGGGGATAGGCCCCTCCCACCTCCAAAGACATGCACCTGGGGATAGGCCCCTCCCACCTCCAAAGACATGCACGTGGGGATAGGCCCCTCCCTCCTCCAAAGACATGCACCTGGGGATAGGTTGATTGGCAACACTAAATTGGCCCAAGTGTGTGAACGTGAGTGTGAATGTTGTCTGACTATCTGTGTTGGCCCTGCGATGACAAAGCATATTTTTAATTCGGTCTGTGGTTCGTAAATTACAAAGTTCCATCAATGAGGAGTTAATAAATTACGTTAAATGACACTTTCCATACAGCCAACCAGACTGTTTTGATGTCCTGGTCAAAATACTCCAAACCGATTAGATCATTTTTGCATTGTATCTGAGGGTGGTTATAATTTGTTTCCATCAAGTTATTGGCTGGACTAATCTCTCAGTAGTCACACCCACAATTTACTATTGCACAAAAACCTTTAACCTACTGACAATGTGTTTGAAGGGTAATGTTGGGAGACCAGGACCTGCTGGACCAAATGGACCTCCAGGAGAGGGTATTCAAGGACCTAAGGTCAAATTTACAATCACCTCCTAGAATAAATGGTTATTTACTAAACTGTAATCTTACCTAAACAATTTTAATTTCTTTTCAGGGTGATCCTGGATCCCAAGGTATGACTGGACCTCGAGGGCCCCCTGGAGATGGGTTTCAGGGAGCTAAAGTAAGACCTAAATATGGAGTAAACACTGTGATAGACTGATCTGGTGGATGATTGATGCTTTTTTTGTTGTAGGGTGACCGTGGATCTCAGGGTGAGAGGGGAATCAAAGGTGCAAAGGGAGTTTTAGGAGATCCTGGACTCCCTGGTGAAGTAGTATGTAAAAGTAGACTTTTTGCAACTTACCATGTCCAATATATATATTAAAAATGATGGGTTATTGAGTTTTGTCAAATTACAGGGACGAGCAGGAACAAAAGGAGTACCAGGCCTAACTGTAAGTCGGTACATTTTTACCACATGGTTCAGAGTTCTAATGTTGCGTGTTTTTCAGAGAGAAGACATTATTAAACTCATCAAAGAAATATGTGGTAAGTGTCCCTCAAATTCCAGTCATCCAATATACAAAAGATTATTTAAATGGTTAATGAGTTTTGTTGTCATCAGGATGTGGCGTCAAGTGCAAAGAAAGACCAATGGAACTGGTCTTTGTGATTGACAGCTCAGAGAGCGTTGGCCCTGAGAACTTTGAAATCATCAAAGACTTTGTCACTCGATTGGTGGACGGGACTACGGTGGGACGCAACGCAACCAGAATCGGCCTGGTCCTCTACAGCCTGGAGGTCCATCTGGAGTTCAACTTGGTCCGCTACATAAACAAACAGGACGTGAAACAAGCGATCCGAAAGATTTCTTACATGGGGGAGGGCACCTACACTGGAACCGCCATTAGAAAGGCCACCCAAGAGGCTTTTTACAGCGCCCGGTCCGGGGTCAGGAAGGTGGCTATAGTCATCACCGATGGTCAGACCGACAAGCGAGAGCCAGTTAAACTTGACATGGCAGTGAGGGAGGCTCACGCTGCAAATATTGAGATGTACGCTCTGGGAATTGTCAATTCTTCTGATCCAACTCAGGCCGAGTTTCTGAGTGAACTCAACCTCATCGCTTCTGATCCTGATAGTGAACACATGTACCTTATTGACGACTTCAACACCTTACCAGGTGAGACTGTTCATGCTAGATGAGTCTGTTTGCCGAAGAAAAGCTAAATGATTAAACATACAGCTGTCATGTCTGTAGCTTACTGACGGATTATTGCCAGAGACCCAGGCTTTCTTTTAAGATGTGTAGCAAAGCCTTTTTAAAAGCTATTTGGCCAGGTAGCAAGGTACAACTTTTTGCAACTCAACGCCAAAAAAAACGGAAATGCTGATTATCGGTCCTGCTAGACAACGAACTCTATTTATTAATACAACTCTAACATTTGACAACCAAACAATTAAACAAGGCGACACGGTAAAAAATCTGGGTATTATCTTCGACCCAACTCTCTCCTTTGAGGCACACATTAAAAGCGTTACTAAAACGGCCTTCTTTCATCTCCGCAATATCGCTAAAATTCGCTCCATTCTGTCCACTAAAGACGCTGAGATCATTATCCATGCGTTTGTTACGTCTCGCCTCGACTACTGTAACGTATTATTTTCGGGTCTCCCCATGTCTAGCATTAAAAGATTACAGTTGGTACAAAATGCGGCTGCTAGACTTTTGACAAGAACAAGAAAGTTTGATCACATTACGCCTGTACTGTATATACCTTTATATACATATATACATACATATATACCTGTACTGTATATACCTTTATATACATATATACATACATATATACCTATACTGGCTCACCTGCACTGGCTTCCTGTGCACTTAAGATGTGACTTTAAGGTTTTACTACTTACGTATAAAATAGTACACGGTCTAGCTCCATCTTATCTTGCCGATTGTATTGTACCATATGTCCCGGCAAGAAATCTGCGTTCAAAGGACTCCGGCTTATTAGTGATTCCCAAAGCCCAAAAAAAGTCTGCGGGCTATAGAGCATTTTCCGTTCGGGCTCCAGTACTCTGGAATACCCTCCCGGTAACAGTTCGCGATGCCACCTCAGTAGAAGCATTTAAGTCTCACCTTAAAACTCATTTGTATACTCTAGCCTTTAAATAGACTCCCTTTTTAGACCAGTTGATCTGCCGTTTCTTTTCTTTTTCTTCTATGTCCCACTCTCCCGTGTGGAGGGGGTCCGGTCCGATCCGGTGGCCATGTACTGCTCGCCTGTGTATCGGCTGGGGACATCTCTGCGCTGCTGGTCCGCCTACGCTTGGGATGGTTTCCTGCTGGCTCCGCTGTGAACGGGACTCTCGCTGCTGTGTTGGATCCGCTTTGGACTGGAATCTCGCGACTGTGTTGGATCCATTGTGGATTGAACTTTCACAGTATCATGTTAGACCCGCTCGACAGCCATTGCTTTCCTCCTCTCTAAGGTTCTCATAGTCATTATTGTCACCAATGTCCCACTGGGTGTGAGTTTTCCTTGCCCTTATGTGGGCCTACCGAGGATGTCGTGGTGGTTTGTGCAGCCCTTTGAGACACTAGTGATTTAGGGCTATATAAGTAAACATTGATTGATTGATTGATAATGACATGAAACTTCAAAAGCAACCTGAAAAACAAACCACATTTTTCAGTAGGTATCAAAGTAAATGCAATCAGTCCGCTCCAGACACTCTAAACCCGACCTGGCCAAATCAAGGTCTGGGGGCCTTATGCGACCCGTTAAGCTTTTCAATCCGGCCCAACGGACATTCCCAAAAATGTTTTTAGATGTTTAAAATGTAAAGTGTAGCTGCCATTATGATGTGCACTCATCTTTTCTAATCACCCTAAGTCTTCAACTATACTAAGTCTTTACATGCTTGGAATCTGCACTTTTGCATGAAATACTAGTTACTATGGTAATTGAATGAGTTACTATGGTCATCTAATTAGTAACTATGGTAATATGATTAGTTACTATGGCCATCTAATTAGTTACTTTAGTAATGTAATTAGTTACTATCACTCGGGACGGTGTGGTGAAGTTGGTAGAGTGGCTGTGCCAGCAATCTGAGGGTTGCTGGTTCAATCCCCACCTTCTACCATCCTAGTCATGTCCGTTGTGTCCTTGGGCAAGACAATTCACCCTTGCTCCTGATGAGGCCTGGTTAGTGCCTTGCATGGCAGCTCCCGCCTGTCACGCGTTCGGCGCACTTGTTGCGCGGACTTGCGACTTCGTGGATGCACACACTACCAGTCAGCAGGATTGCAGGTAAGAATATGTTTTAATATAATAAAACAAAAGAACACTGGTGCAAAAAAGGAGAAAAACAAAGCGCGTGCCAATGCACGGAAAGCTAATGCTAAAAACGTAGCAGGAAACAGAAAACATTAAACGACGTGCCACACGCACGTGAAGCTAAGGCGGAACTTAGCACAAAATAATCGAGGGCAGAAGGATACAAAACGTGACGTGTTGCGAAAAGCAAGTAATGGACCGAGGACGAACTGAGGAATCAGGTGGGCTTAAATACACAGATGATAATCAACAACAGGTGTGACAGGAGCCCATGAGGAGGAGCACAAAACGTTGCCATGGTGACTAAACAAACGGGGAAGTGCTCAAACACAAGGAATCGGCAGAGTCCAGAACTAAACATGAACAAAGACATATAAGCGGCAAAACAATAAACGATCCGCATACCGGATCGTGACACCGCCATCAGTGTGTGAATGTGTGTGTGAATGGGTGAATGTGGAAATACTGTCGAAGCGCTTTGGGCTCCTTAAAAAGGGGTAGAAAAGTGCTATACAAGTACAACCCATTTACCATTTACCATCACTGTTGGGTTAATTACTGAAAACCAGTAACTTTTGCAGTGATAATGACAATGTCTTTGGATGGACTTACATTAGCAGTATGCTGCGTTCAGTGACACTCGGGAAACACTCGGCTTGGGGCCGGGACGTATGAAAACCGGGGTAACAATGTGCTTGAGTTTGAAGCAGTGCCTCTGCAGGTTGCAGCCAAGCACTGAACTTTATTTTCAAACTGTTGCTTTACCACCGGACCACAGTGACCATTTGATAATGAATGAATAAACAGAATATGTGTTTCCTTTCAGCACTGGAGTCCAAGCTCGTCAGCCAGTTCTGTGAGGATGAAAACGGTGCCCTAATCTACAATCGAGTCACAAACGGCCACTGGAACGGGCTAGGTGTTAACGGACACATTGGTTATGGAGGGCAAAACCATGTACATAACAACAACAACAACGGGAATGGATTTAACGACAACGAGAAGGAGGTCACAAATCTGAGACGTACAAACGAGCGAGCCCGTGGGGACACTTTCACACTGCCAATCAGTCCCGATACACTCCCTATTCAGGTCGTTGGCCGAATTATTGACACCAAGTAAATCAAGCAAATACTCATTTTTTTTTCAAATTGTGTGACTTCAGGTGGTAGAAGATGAAGATGGTGAAGATTTAGATCTAAGAGCCCAAGTGAGGGCCAGCAGCACTATGGCTGCAGTGAACAAAACGTATTTGTCGCATGGGAAGGAAAGTTCTGTGTCCAACGAGGCAGACTTATCATCATCATCATCATCATCATCCTCCAAACAAGTTTCAGTTTCCTCTTCGAACCCTAATCAGCCAAAGCCAAAAAGTGAGTAATTCCTACAATTTCACATTTTGGGGGGAAAAAAAACAAACAATCTCAGAGCATGTGTCTTCTTCAGCGGTCTCCCTTCGCGACCCCCGCTGTGACCTGAACTTGGACCAAGGCACTTGCCGAGAGTACAGCATCCACTGGTACTACGACAAGCAGGCTAACTCCTGTGCACAGTTTTGGTACGGAGGCTGCGCTGGGAATGACAACCGTTTTGAGCAAGAAGATGAATGCAAGAAGACTTGCGTTCGGTTGAGGAAAGATACAGAAAGTTTTTAATAATAAATATTAGGGGTGTCCAGATGGGATATTGATTTTGGATTAAAAAAAAACATGTATCGGATAATATCGGTTGCCTTTAAATCTCCGATGTACGATAGAAGATGTCTTGCAGCGTGTTGAATTGTACAAAGTTAACACCTAAATGTCCTCCAATAAGATCCTTTCTTGTGTTTAAGTGAAGTCATTTACATATGATAAACATGGCAGGCGATAGAACTGGCAGCTACACAACAGCTAAGCAAACAAAAGCACGCAAACCAACTTAAAATACAACATGTGTCAATATAAACAAGGATCAAGAAGCATATTAAAAGTATCCAGTAACAAATGTGTCCGCATCATTTAGCTGACTGTATCGTTAGTTTATCTTAATGAATAATCGTGTTGCCAAAACATACGTCTGTCATACATGTACTCTTTTTCATACCTACCATTTGTTCTTTGAGTAAATGTACTCGATCAAACCTTTTCTAACATTCCACACTCCAAAATGAAAGTATTTGATGGCATAAGGTTAGAGATTTTCCTGCCTACTATTGTTCACTGTTTGACTCATTTGACTTGCTCAAAGCTTTTTTGATATGCCAATCTATAGAATTATACAAGGATTGGTCCTGGGATAGGCTCCAGCACCCAAAAGAGGGACAAACGGTAAAAAATGGTTGGATGGACTATGATTCCTGTGATATCTTACTGGATTAATATCAATCAATCAATCCAAGTTTATTTATATAGCACTAAATCATGAGTGTCTCACAAGCCACAACAACGTCAGTATTAATATCAGTATTGGCCAATAATATCAGGAGCATATTGGAAGTGGAAAAGATGCATCGGGACACCCCTAATAATATATATATCAATTTATGATGCGTGAGTAGTCATATTTTGTTTTTCCAAGCAGGATGGAAGACAAATAGGGAATGTGGGTGTTTCAAAATTACAATCATTTTCTGACATCAATGTTTTTTCATTGGAAAACTCCAAAATGGGAAAAAAGAATATATTAAGCATATCGCTGGGTCAAACAAATACATTACTGATGTGTTGGTTTGGAAATATGCAAAATGTGTTACGCCATTCGACATCCGATAGGTCTGTAAGCCTTGTGGTTTACATTGACTAAATCATTTTTACAAGACAAAAATAGTTTTATTGTACTGGAGTCCTGTTTTTATTTGCCGCTGCTGTACAAGGCTGTTTATTTTTACGTGCAGAAGTCTACTGAAGGTATGTGCAGATTTGTCCCAGATTTGGTTGTGTGTGACAATTTGAAAAAATGAATTTGTCCCTTTTTAATAAAATATTAAAACGTGTTGATTTATTCCATTATTTTACTCCTGAGCCTCATTTCAGGTTTTTAAAAATAATATATGAGTTAAGTGGGGTACAGTATAGTTTATCTTCATAAAATACACCAGTGGGAGAGTGGCCGTGCCAGCAACCCGAGGGTCCCTGGTTCAATTCCCACCTAGCACCAACCTCGTCACGTCCGTTGTGTCCTTGAGCAAGACACTTCACCCTTGCTCCTGATGAGTGCTGGTTAGCGACTTGCATGGCAGCTCCCTCCATCAGTGTGTGAATGTGTGTGTGAATGTGGAAGTAGTGTCAAAGCGCTTTGAGTACCTTGAAGGAAGAAAAGCGCTCTACAAGTACAACCCATTTATCATTTATTTAAAGCCCCACTTACAAACTTTTAGCTTTGGTGGATTTTGGCGGCGCCAGTAGACCAAAGTGGTAGTGTTTTGCCTGAAGGAAGACCTCATTCCCCATGAGGACCACCTCATGGAGTAAGTCAGTTAGTATCTGAGCTGTCCACAGTGGGAACCTGCACATACCACTCAAACTTTATATTTGCAGTTTGCAGTCATCACATTTATTTTTCCTTACATATTACTTTTGAGTTTGTTGCATGGCTGCCCGTGTGGAACTGCAAACTGACAAGCTGGTATTAATTGCTATGTTATTTATTGCTACCACACCAATTTCCAATAACTAACATTAGCATTATCAATACCCCGAACGGGACAAGCGGTAGAAAAATGGACGGATGGATGGATTTTGATTTAAGCTTCGAAAACGACTTACTAGTCTAGCAGGAACAGAGCCAAGGCAGCATCGATCTGAAATCCCTCCTGGTCATTAAGCCTCGGACAAAACTTTTCATTTCTTTGGTTGTTTTGCAGCTTCCGCCATAATAGCAGTAAATGCATGTAGGCGTTCCCTTCAACTTCCGTCTTTGTAAAAAATGGGGAAAGGTGCACATTTGTAGTTTTTCTCCTCAAAGTTGCTTAGTGCCAATGAAAGTGATGTAGACCTCCTCAGGCCATGACAGAGGTGTCATTCAACTAGTTGTAAGTCCATGTATCATCCCAAAAGTTATGAAAATAATTTATGAAGGTTGAAAAGTTACTTATTGCTGCTTTAATATCAAGTTGTATACAGGGTAAATCTGCATTATTCTCCTCTTGTCCAACATACTGTGAATCTGTAGCCTCTGTAAATATGATGTGCAAAACCTCAAGCCAGTCAAGTTGTCACGTTGTTTAAATGGTAAATAAAAAGAGAATACAATGATTTGCAAATCCTTTTCAACTTATATTCAATTGAATAGACTGCAAAGACAAGATATTTCATGTTCGCACTGAGAAACAACATTATTTTGCAAATAATTATGAACTTAGAATATAATGGCAGCAACACATTGCAAAAAAGGCATTACATGGCCTCTCCTTTTAACAACACTCAGTGCAGGTTTGGGAACTGATGAGTCACATTTTTGAAGTGGAATTATTTCCCATTCTTGCTTGATTTAAGTTGTTCAACAGTCTCCCTTCTCATATTTTATCGTTCATGTTGCACCATACATTTTCAATGGAAGACAGGTCTGGACTACAGGCAGGCCAGTCTAGTACCTGCACTCTTTTACTAGGAAGCCACGCTGTCGTAACACCTGGATTGGCATTGTCTTGCTGAAATAAGCAGGGGCGTCCATGATAACGTTGCTTGGATGACAACATATGTTTCTCCAAAAGCTGTATGTACCTTTCAGCATGAATGGCGCCTTCACAGATGTGTAAGTTAGCCATGCCTTGGCCACTAATACACCCCCATACCATCACACATGCTGACTACAACATTTTCCAAATGAGCTAATATTTGCAAAAAATAACAATGTTTTCCAGTTCGAACATTAAGTATCTTGTCTTCGCAGTTTATTCAATTGAATATAAGTTGAAAAGGATTTGCAAATGATTGTATTCTGTTTTTATTTACCATTTACACAATGTGACAACTTCACTGGTTTTGGGTTTTGTACTTGTGATTAGTCAGGGGTACATATTGTCACTTTCATCGTCTCCAACCTCAACCATTGCTCAGAGCTACATAGAAACATACCCCCTCAACTGGTCACATGCTATTGGTTGTCAGAAATAAAATAATAATAAATACATTATTTAATATTGGATACACAATAAATATTGAAAAACCCTGCTTGGAGCTTGTGCTTTTTTTTACAAAACAGCTGTCCATGAAGTGACTTTGAAGTAAGTCTCTATTGCTACCCGAGTCTGGTTTGGATACGCAATTCTTATATCATCCCAAAAAATTGGGGGTGTAAATACTGCTTTGGGACTGTCACGATCGGCCTTTGCTGGAGTAGGACCCCAACGCAGAAAAGAATAAAAATAATAACAAAAGGCGCACTCAAAAGGAATGAGGAAAAACAACTAAGGATGCACGCAAAAGGTGCGGAGAAACGTAAATCTCACACAAAAGGTGTGGAAAGGAAAGGTAAACACTACACGGCAGAGCCACAGGAACAAGGAGCGCCAGAACAGAGGATTTGAACACGACTGGAAGAGTGAAGCATCAGGAATCAACTGGCGCTGAGTGAATGCAAAATTACTTAATCCTACCACAACCATGTCAAACACGACATTTCTACTTTTAAAAGTCCAACAACCGAACACATTATACTTAAAAACGTACTTATTGTTTTATTTATGTGGTGTGCATTGTGTTGGAATAAGAAACACAACTGCACCCGTGCGCACATGTGAGGCCAACACAAGGGGGCGCTAACGCACCAGATGATGGACAGCAGCCGCTGTTAAAGCAGAAGAAGAAGATGGTCCCTCATGCTTGCCGTCTGTTGCCATGGATACTGCAGCTTAGCGCAAGCTCGTCACACCTGCTAGCTCCTTTAGCTTCTTTTCGAGCACACTTTGCAAGGATTACTCAAGAAAGTCATGGCGTCGGGTTTAGATGCTCTTTGGGAGGACCGAGACGTTCGCTTCGATATAACAGCACAGTAGGTGACACGCCTGCAAACATCAAGTTAGCTTAGCTCCACATTCGTCTAGCAAGTGTTCGTCAAATTCAAATTCTAATTACTGCTAATTATGTCAGTCTAATTACTAATACTAGAGTCATCATTTCATTTCTACCCTCCTCCTAAATGTCAGTCTAATTACTAATACTAGATTCATCATTTCATTTCTACTCTCCTCCTAAATGTCAGTCTAATTACTAATACAAACCCCTTTTCCATATGAGTTGGGAAATTGTGTTAGATGTAAATATAAACAGAATACAATGATTTGCAAATCCTTTTCAAGCCATATTCAGTTGAATATGCTACAAAGACAACATATTTGATGTTCAAACTCATAAACTTTATTTTTTTTATGCAAATAATAATTAACTTAGAATTTCATGGCTTCTACACGTAGTTGGGAAAGGGCATGTTCACCACTGTGTTACATCACCTTTTCTTTTAACAACACTCAATAAACGTTTGGGACAGTGGTTCTTAACCTGGCTTCGATCAAACCCCAGGGGTTCGGTGAGTCGGCCTCAGGGGTTCGGCCGAGCCTTCGCCACGGAGGTAAAGACACCTTCGACTTATTGTGTCAATAAAAACTTCTCCCTGTCAGCATATTATGGCCACCCCCAAACAACATTCCCTCTAATTTTCCGTCTGATTTGCAGGTTGTTTGATTGATCGATTGAAACTTTTACTAGCAGATTGCAAAGAAAGAGAAAACACAGTAAAGCTTTCACAGTACAGTACATATTCCGTACAATTGACCACTAAATGGTAACACCCTAATAAGTTTTTCAACTTGTTTAAGTCGGGGTCCACCTTCATCAATTCATGGTAAGGTGTGTAAATTGTTGGTTTTGTTCTTAGAACAAGGTTAAGTTCATGCACGGTTCATTTTGTGCTCCAGTAAAAAAAACATGATTTTTTTCTTGAATTTGAAAAAAAAACATTTTATTTTTCACTAAGGAAGGGTTCAGTGAATGCGTATGTGAAACTGGTGGGGTTCGGTACCTCCACCAAGGTTGAGAACCACTGGTTTGGGAACTGAGGAAACTAATTGTTGAAGCTTTGAAAGTGGAATTATTTCCTATTCTTGTTTTATGTAGAGCTTCAGTTGTTCAACAGTCCGGGTCCCCGCTATCGTATTTTACGCTTCATAATGCGCCACACATTTTCTATGGGAGACAGGTCTGGACTGCAGGCGGGCCAGGAATGTACCCGCACTCTTTTACTATAAAGCCACGCTGTTGTATCACATGGCTTGGCATTGTCTTGCTGAAATAAGCAGGGGCGTCCATGATAACGTTGCTTGGATGACAACATATGTTGCTCCAAAACCTGTATGGACCTTTCAGCATTAATGGTGCCTTCACAGATGTGTAAGTTACCTATGCCTTGGACACTAATGCACCCCCATACCATCACACATGCTGGCTTTTCAACTTTACGCCTATAACAATCCGGATGGTTATTTTCCTCTTTGTTCCAGAGGACACCACGTCCACAGTTTCCAAATATAATTTGAAATGTGGACTCGTCAGACCACAGAACACTTTTCCACTTTGCATCAGTCCATCTTAGATGAGCTCGGGCCCTGGGAAGCCAGCGGAGTTCCTTGGGTGTTGTTGATAAATGGATTTTGCTTTGCATAGCAGAGTTTTAACTTGCACTTACAGATGTAGCAACCAACTGTAGTTACTGACAGTGGTTTTATGAAGTGTTCCCGAGCCCACGTGGTGATATCCTTTACACACTTATGTCGGTTTTTGATGCAGTACCGCCTGAGGGATCAAAGGTCCATAATATCATCGCTTATGTGCGGTGATTTCTCCAGATTCTCCGAATTTTTGGATGATTTTACGGACCGTAGATGGTAAAATCCCTAAATTCCTTGCAATAGCTCGTTGAGAAATGTTGTTCTAAAACTGTTTGACAATTTGCTTACAAAGTGGTGACCCTCACCCCATCCTTGTTTGTGAATTACTTAGCATTTCATGGAAGCTTTTTTTATAGCCAATCATGGCACCCACCTGTTCCCAATTAGCCTGCACACCTGTGGGATGTTCCAAACAAGTGTTTGATGAGCATTCCTCAACTTTATCAGTATTTATTGCCACCTTTCCCAACTTCTCTGTCACGTGTTGCTGGCATCAAATTCTAAAGTTAATGATTATTTGCAAAAAAAATTTTTTTTTATCAGTTTGAACATCAAATATGTTGTCTTTGTAGCATATTCAACTGAATATGGCTTGAAAAGGATTTGCAAATCATTGTATTCTGTTTATATTTACATCTAACACAATTTCCCAACTCATATGGAAACGGGGTTTGTACTAGGTCCATCGTCATCATTTCATTCCTATTCTCCTCCAAAATGTCAGTGTAATGACTAATACTGGGTCCATGTGGTCATCCTAAATGTCAGTGTCATGTCCACACAGGCAGATGAAAACTCGACCTGGAGAAGTGCTAATAGATTGTTTGGACTCCATCGAGGACACAAAAGGAAATAACGGAGATCGAGGTACCTTAAACTTTATCATGAGGAATTGTTATGGTTATATTCTACATCAGGGGTGTCCTAACCTTTTCTACTGAGGGCTGCTTACTGAACAATGAAATACCACCAGTACTCCACCAGGGACTCAATTCCTGCAGTGTCCCCCCGCTTAGCCAGTACATGTCCAGGCCCGTCTGAAGTTTGCTAGGCAGCATTTGGATGATCCAGAAGAGTATTGGGAGAATGTCACATGGTCAGATGAAAACCAAATCGAACTTTTTGGTAAAAACTCACCTTGTGGTGTTTGAAGGAGAAGGGATGCTGCGTTGCATCCAAAGAACACCATGCCTGCTTTGAAGCACGGGGGCGGAAACATCATGTTTTTCTGCAAAGGAACAGGACAACTGATTCATGTAAAGGAAAGAATGAATGGGGCCATGTATCTTGTGATTTTGAGTTAAAACCTCCTTCCATCAGCAAGGGCATTGAAGATGAAGCATGGCTGGGTCTTTCAGCACAACAATGATCCCAAACACACCGCCCCGGCAAAGGAGTGGCTTCGTAAGAAGCATTTCAAGGTCCTGGAGTGGCCTAGCCAGACTCAACCCAGTAGAAAATCTTTGGAGGGAGTTGAAAGTCTGTGTTGCCCAGCGACAGCCCCAAAAGATCACTGCTTTAGAGGAGATCTGCATGGAGGAATGGGCCAAAAATACCAGCAACAAACCTTGTGAAGACTTACAGAAAATGTTTGACCTCTGTCGTTGCCAACAAAGGGTATATAACAAATTATTGAGATGAACGTTTGTTATTGACCAAATACTTATTTCCCGCCATAATTTGCAAATAAATTATAAAAAAATCAGACAATGGGATTTTTTGGGGGAGGTTTTTCTCCTTTAATTTATATATATCACTTTTAACGCTATAATATATACAAATGAACTTCAAAACTATCCGTTAACAAATAGTTTCTTCTGTTATATGCCCAGGCTTCACGGTGGCAGAGGGGTTAGTGCGTCTGCCTCACAATACAAAGGTCCTGATTAGTCCTGGGTTCAATCCCGGGCTCGGGATCTTTCTGTGTGGAGTTTGCATGTTCTCCCCATGAATGCGTGGGTTCCCTCCGGGTACTCCGCCTTCCTCCCACCTCCAAAGACATGCACCTGGGGATAGGCCCCTCCCACTTCCAAAGACATGCACCTGGGGATAGGCCCCTCCCACCTCCAAAGACATGCACCTGGGGATAGGTTGATTGGCAACACTAAATGGGCCCTAGTGTGTGAATGTTGTCTGTCTATCTGTGTTGGCCCTGCGATGAGGTGGCGACTTGTCCAGGGTGTACTCTGACTTCCGCCCGATTGTAGCTGAGATAGGCACCAGCGCCCCCCACGACCCCAGAGGGAATAAGCAGTAGAAAATGGATGGATGTTATATGCCCTTTTTGTTGACGAAAACCCAGTTTTTGTGGCAAAAACACAAAATATGCAACATTTTCCCCCAAACATGTTTAAAGTGGAATATTTGATGTAAAGTAACTGGAGTCTTAAATGTGTAAATAATTCATAACACTGTTTTTGGTTCTTTGTTTTGTGAGCAATGACCGTTAAAAATAAGTCATATCAATATGTATTATTTTTACTTTCAACGCTTAAAACTGTAGATAAACTTCAGATCAATCTGTCAATTAAACATTTTTATTTATGTGTTAATACTTGTCCTTTTTGTCAAATAAAACCTTGTTTCATTTATATGGTAAACACAAATAAATATGCAATAATTATATTGGAGCCTTTAATGTCAATAATTCATAATAACATTGATTTTGATCAATTGTTTTTTGAGCAATGATTGTTTTAAAGGAAAAAAACAGCCTGCATGGCAGCTTTGTGTTATTAGAGTTAACTTGTTACATTTTGTTTGCTGTTTGATTCCACATTTACTTTTTTGGGTAATATTATTTTTGAAATGTGTCACAGGGCGTAAGAAATTAGCTGCGGATTGCAAATGTGCTCCAGGCCGCACTTTGGACAACCCTATTTTTTTGTCTATATATATATATATATATATATATATATATATATGTGTATATGTATATATATGTGTATATGTATATATATATATATATATATATATATGTTTATGTGTGTGCGTGTGTGTGTGTGTACACATCCATTTGTGTTTTGCAGGGCGACTTCTAGTGACAAACCTGAGGATTATTTGGCATTCGTTGGCCCTGCCGAGAGTCAATTTATGTGAGAAAAAATTTTGACAAGCAATGTGGAGTAAAATGTTATTGTCACCATCAATGATTATCAATAACTTTGTTTCAGCTGTGGGTTACAACTCCATTATTAACATCACAACAAGGACAGCATACTCGGTGAGTATAACATGTCAACCCATTTTTATTGAGTTTACACTGGAACCTCAAAGGTCCAACACAATTCTTTGTGCTGGTCATCTATATTGAAAATAATCTCTTCCAGGGTCAAAATGTTTCTGTCGATTTCCCAAACAAGTCTAAAATAAGTTAACTGTTAAAAGTAAAATGGAGAAAACCACTTAACTTTAATGACAAATGAAAAAGTTGTAACTCAAACACGAGTAAACTGTCACAACTAAACTGATAAGTAACAATTCATAAAGTTTTGAATGTGAGTCCACTTACGTCACATCTTTCCAGTTTATCTCTTAACACCTCTTGTTGAAACTAGTCCATCTTCTGGGAATAAGTCTTTCGAAAAAGCCAAAGAAAAGGCCAGACACAGGTTACTTGCTTATTAACCCAAGTCTAGTGATGTACTGGAGTTTCAGTTCCTCCACAACAATTTGCCTTAAATTCTGAATTGGAGCATTCAATTTCAGAGCTTTCACTCTAATTAATATAAGGTTGCGCGGCATTGACGATATTTGATATAAATGACATAAATATGGCCGACAATAATGCAAGTTGATGACACATTCTATCGGTGTCCCACAAATTTCACAGCGTCTTTGCTGGAAGCTAACGTCCCTCCACGGTGTAAAGCCGTGTACTAATCCCGCTTCCATAACATAACATACTTGCCAACCTTGAGACCTCTGTGGTGGGGGGTGGGGCGGAGGCGTGGTTTGGGGGTGTGGTTGGGGCGGGGGGGCGTGGTTAAGAGGAGAGTATATTTTCAGCCAATTCACCAACTCAAGTATTTCATATATATTTAATGTATTATATATATATATATATATATATATATATATATATATATATATATGTATATATATATATATATGAAATACTTGACTTTCAGTGAATTCTAGCTATATATATTTATTTTATTATATATATATATAAATAAAATAAATAGTTTAATTTCAGATTTCAGACTGTACCTATCAAATACACAGTAATAAAAACACAGTTGTTCTACTAACTGTACTGTGCTAGCTGGTTACTAAAAAAACAACAACAACACTTACCTTTCACTATTTGAGTAACGTCACTTCCGAGTTTCCAGAAGATGGCGCCGGTATGTGCTTTGTCCTGCCGTCTCTCGCTGTCAGCTCTGTTCGTTTTTGTGTTTTTTGCGTCTATTTTCGTCTCTGTCAGAAAGATTAGTGTTTGAGGATAATTAAAGCGATGGACTAGAAAAAAAAAAAAAACGCGACTGCATTAGGACGGATTCCGATGTTTTTAGACACATTTACTAGGATAATTCTGGGAAATTCCTTATATTTCTATTGTGTTGCTAGTGTTTAAGTGGGTTAAATAGTACCTGATAGTCGGAGGTGTGTCTCCACGGGTGTCTTTACAGTAAGAAGTGACTTTTTAACCACAATTTTCTCACCGAAACCTGCTGGTTGACATTCCTTCTTGATTCATGTTCGCTTGACCGCTCTGATCCATAGGAAAGTTTCACCTCCAGGAATTTTAAACAAGGAATCACCGTGTGTTTGTGTGGCTAAAGGCTAAAGCTTCCCAACTCCATCTTTCTACTGTGACTTCTCCAATATTAATTGAACAAACTGCAAAAGATTCAGCAACGCAGATGTCCAAAATACTGTGTAATTATGCCGTTAAAGCAGACGACTTTTAGCTGTGTGTGTGTGCAGCGCTCATACTTCCTATAAACCCGTGACGACTTGCGTACACGTCATCATACCGCGACGTTTACAACACGACATTTCGCGGGAAATTTAATAATGCAATTTAGTAAAGTAAAGCGGCCGTATTGGCATGTGTTGCAATGTTAATATTTCATCATTGATATATAAACTATCAGACTGCGTGGTGGCTAGTAGTGGCTTTCAGTAGGCCTTTAAGTGGTCATGTGACCAAGAGCAACAAACATGCAACGCCACGAAGTGTATGATTTGTCTCCAGAAACTGCGAGGCCAGACCGAAGCCCTCTACATTCTGACCAAGTCCAACAACACGAGGTTTGAGTTCATCTTCACTAACGTGGTTCCAGGAAGTCCCCGCCTCTTTACCTCCGTCATTGCTGTGCACAGGTAACACTTTCAGTGGAAGCTCAACTCTGAGTCACAAAAAAAGACTTCAAATTTTGGGTGTTTTTTTGTTTTCTTACAGGGCCTATGAAACTTCTAAAATGTACAGAGATCTCAAATTACGGGCTGCGCTTATTCACAACAAAAACTTGCGTCTCTTACCAAGGGAGCAAGTTTATGACAAAATCAATGGAGTCTGGAATTTATCCAGTGATCAGGTACGTCCGGCCATCCATTTCCTACCGCTCGTCCCTTATGGTGTTTTAGTTATATCATAGAAACCAATGTCATCAAGTGTAGAGTACTTGTTGACGCATCATTTCTTTCTCTTAGGGGAACCTAGGAACTTTTTTCATCACAAATGTGCGGATAGTCTGGCATGCAAATATGAACGAGAGCTTCAATGTCAGCATTCCTTACCTCCAGATTGTACGTATATTGTCTTTACTTCAACTGAAAGAGCAAACATGTCCCACCTGCAGATTAGCTAAATTATACATGTAATGCCTTTTGATATCATCTTAAGTCCTTTTTCATTGTGTGCAATAATAGCGTATATGCCAGGTAATTTTCCAAAAACATGAACTATCATTTCATGTGATTGGACTCAGTTATTGTAGAAGTTCAGCTTTTACAAAGAAAGTAAAGCTTTGTTTTAATTCACACTGTCAATCCTTTAAAGGGGTCATTATTATGATTTTTTTTTCCATATTGAAAACACTTCCTTGTGGTCTACATCTCATGTTGTAGTCGTTCTTTTTGCTTACATTTTATTTGACACACCATTTTCAAGCCACTTCCATTGCGTCTTCTCCCGCCTACTTTGAAGTCGTTATTAGCGCTTTCATAGCAAGTTTACTGACAGATACAATCGAGAACTACACACTTCTTTTCATTTGAAATGGTAACAGAGGAGGATGTGTGGGCACGTATGTCTGCCCCACAAGAAGATAGCCAAAAAGAAGCCACTTTGGCTACGTTTTCCAATGTATGGATCATCGGTTTTCCCAAACAGCTCGTATGGCGAAAGTAAGAAGGAGGCAAGAATATGTTTTAAATATCTCTGCAATGCTTTTTCATGGTTTGATTTAACATTTTCAGGACTTATGCAGATCCCAAATACACAAAAACAGTTGGTTTTGCTTAATAGGGCCCCTTTAAAGGCTGCAACTAAAATGTGCTTAACTTTCCTGTGATATTTTGCATACAGTACAGGCCAAAAGTTTGGACACACCTTCTCCTCATCCAATGCAATGTTTTCTTTATTTTTTCAATACTATTTACATTGTAGATTGTCACATCAAAACTATGAATGAACACATGTGGAGTTATGTACTTAACAAAAAAAGGGGAAATAACTGAAAACATGTTTTATATTCTAGTTTCTTCAAAATAGCCACCCTTTGCTCTGATTACTGCTTTGCACACTCTTGGCATTCTCTCCTTGAGCTTCAAGCACACCTGTGAAGTGAAAACCATTTCAGGTGACTACCTCTTGAAGCTCATGGAGAGAATGCCAAGAGTGTACAAAGCAGTAATCAGAGCAAAGGGTGGCTATTTTGAAGAAACCACAACATAAAACATGTTTTTTTGTTTAGTACATAACTCCAAGTGTGTTCATTCCTAGTTTTGATGTGACAATGTAAATCAGGGGTCGGGAACCTTTTTGGCTGAGAGAGCCAAGAATCCAAATATTTCAAAATGTATTTCCCTAAGAGCCATATAATATTTTTTTTTAACACTGAACACAACTAAACGCATGCATTTTTAAGTTAGACCAACATTACTAGAGTATAATAGGTCTCGTATTCTTTGTAATAACGTTGATATTCTGAAGCTAACCGTGGAGGGGGCGTGGCCTGCGGGCCTGCAGCAAAGCGGGGTGTGCCAGGACCGGTCTCGAAATCAGCGACAGGTGCGTACATGGCCCACTTGGGCATTGTTATCTAATCACCTGTCGCTCTGTTATAAGCAGCAGCCGGGAGGAGAGACAGGGTTGGAGCTGGAGCCAGAGCGCGAGCGAGAACAAAAGAGAAAAAATACAATTGCTGGAAAGCAACTGAGAGACTTATTGAAAAATAAAAAAATATCATAACCCTGAAAAAGGCTTTTATGTCGGTGCTTGGTGGTCTGAAGAACCCCCAGGAGGGCAAGCCCTAAAAAAAACAATAATAAATAAATCATGCAATTTCTTGAACAAGTGCGGTAGAAAAAAGGATGGATGGATTCAAATGCATGAGCATGTTTAATCTTTTTAACGTTATTTTTAACATTTTGATAACAAGTGGAATTAGTCAATACTTATCGCTTTAAGCAATGTCAGCTCAGATTGACCTGAGAGCCAGATGCAGTCATCAAAAGAGCCACATCTGGCTCTACAGCCATAGGTTCCCTACCCCTGATGTAAATAGTCATGCAAATAAAGAAATGAGAAGGTGTGTCCTAATATTTGGCCTCTACTGTGTGTCGCATTCGGGATGTTTCATGTATTTATTTTCCCACCTTTCCCTCTTAAAGTGGTCTATCAGAATAAGAGACTCCAAATTTGGTTTGGCTTTGGTGATCGAGAGTTCCCGCCAGGTCAGTTTATTTCATCACAGGCGTTTGTTCTCTGGCCAGTAAGTAATAACGTGTACTGAATGTCTGGTTGCTTGCAGAGTGGCGGCTATGTGCTGGGGTTTAAGATTGACCCTGTGGATAAACTTCAGGATGCTCTTAAAGAAATCAACTCGCTCCACAAGGTGTTCTCTGCCAACCCCGTCTTTGGAGTGGAATATGAAATGGAAGAAAAGGTATTCAAACATAGACTCTAAACAACCTCTGTTCCTTTCTGCTATTTTTTTTTCACAATCTCCATTTGAAAAGAGAGTGTTGTTTATTCCAGCCGCTGCCTTTGGAAGAAGTGACCATGGAGCAGCCTCCGGATGACGTGGAAATTGAGCCTGACGAGCAGACGGATGCTTTCACTGTGAGTGGGCCTGTTTGCCTTCCTCACTCAGCTTCATGTTCCAGCTCTCAGAATAGCCGCTGACTAACCAATTATTTTAGAAAGTGACACTTGAATACCATAGCGACCAATTTCATATTCAAAATATAGTGTTGACCATGTAACACTTTGGGTACTCATGTCCTTCATATCTAAAAATCTATACAAGTGAATTCGGTTTTGTTCAACAAGTAATTTCTACAAATGTTGGCTTGCCCACAGGCCTATTTCGCTGATGGCAACAAGGTAAAGTCACTCAACATACATTACTCATGTACTTTAGTACAAGATCTCACGCATGTCCTTTCTGTTGTTTGAAGCAACAAGACCGTGAACCCGTTTTTTCTGAGGAGCTGGGCCTCGCCATTGAAAAGCTGAAGGAAGGATTCACTCTTCAAGGACTGTGGGAAGTCATAAACTGAAATTATATTGATCAATGATGTTTGGGGTGGGTAACCATATGTACCTTCAGTGGAGGTGTTCAATGTGTTAATGTCATGTCCACAGAAAAAATGTCCAAGAAATATCTGTCCACATAAAAACACCTAATGTTACTGGCTGTTATGCACATTTTAGCCATTCAGACACCTGAAAACATGCACGTCTGCCGTTGCACAAAAAGGAAAACCAACAGCACTAAGTCCCTCGCCACATTACATTTGTGAGTTTGCAGCTTTACTCTGTCATGGACTTTTGTTTTTTGGCCCAAGTTAAACTTTGTCATACATGAAAACGTCTAAATGAAGTAAAAATATCCATACTACAGTAAGATTGGCCACCAGATGAAACCAAAGCCACCATAGCGCTGTTCAGTATCGTGGCCACTGATTGGCTCAGCCTTAAGCAGCATTATTTCAGTGGGGCAAAAACGTATTTAGTCAGCCAGCGATTGTGCAAGTTCTCCCACTTCAAATGATGACAGAGGTCTGTCATTTTCATCATAGGTACACTTCAACTGTGAGAGACAGAATGTGAAAAAAAACAATCAAGGAATTCACATTGTAGGAATATTAAAGACTTTATTCGTAAATGAGGGTGGAAAATAAGTATTTGGTCAACCATTCAAAGCTCTCACTGATGGAAGGAGGTTTTGGCTCCAAATCTCACGATACATGGCCCCATTCATTCTTTCCTTAACACGGATCAATCGTCCTGTCCCCTTAGCAGAAAAACAGCCCCAAAGCATGATGTTTCCACCCACATGCTTCACAGTAGGTATGGTGTTCTCGGGATGCAACTCAGTATTCATCTTCCTCCAAACACGACAAGTTGAGTTTATTCCAAAACGTTCTATTTTGGTTTCATCTGACCACATGACATTCTCCCAATCCTCTGCTGTATCATCCATGTGCTCTCTGGCAAACTTCAGACGGGCCTGGACATGCACTGGCTTAAGCAGGGGGACACGTCTGGCACTGCAGGATTTGATTCCCTGTCGGCGTAGTGTGTTACTGATGGTAACCTTTGTTACATTGGTCTCAGCTCTCTGCAGGCCATTCACCAGGTCCCCCCGTGTGGTTCTGGGATTTTTGCTCACCGTTCTCATGATCATTTTGACCCCACGGGATGAGATCTTGCGTGGAGCCCCAGATCGAGGGAGATTATCAGTGGTCTTGTATGTCTTCCATTTTCTGATAATTGCTCCCACAGTGGATTTTTTCACACCAAACTGCTTGCCTATTGTAGATTCACTCTTCCCAGTTTGGTGCAGGTCTACAATTCTTTTCTTGGTGTCCTTCGACAGCTCTTTGGTCTTGGCCATAGTGGAGTTTGGAGTCTGACTGTTTGAGGCTGTGGACAGGTGTCTTTTGTACAGATAAGTTCAAACAAGTGCCATTAATGCAGGTAACGAGTGGAGGACAGAAGAGTTTCTTAAAGAAGAAGTTACAGGTCTGTGAGAGCCAGAGATCTTCCTTGTTTGAAGTGACCAAATACTTATTTTTCACCATCATTTACAAATAAATTCTTTAAAATTCCTACAATGTGAATTCCTGGATTTTCTTTTCACATTCTGTCTCTCACAGTTGAAGTGTACCTATGATGAAAATGACAGACCTCTGTCATCATTTTAAGTGGGAGAACTTGCACAATCGCTGGCTGACTAAATACTTTTTTGCCCCACTGTATGTTGGATTAGACAAATGTAAATGTGGCCATGTGGGTGGTATGTCATGTTTACAAGTTTGAGTTGTGTAAAAAAAACGTGTTTACAAGGTCATAAATGTGCAGAAATGTATTTTCCACAGTCGGGCCTGCAACAGATGAAGTGATGGATTACTGTACATTCATGATGGGTTGTGTTTCCAAACAAATACTCTCAGGACACAAACGTAAAAGCTCCATTTCAGCCGTCTACACACGGTCGCTGCATTCCCCCTCAAAACACATGAAAAAAGATGCGTTTTTAAATTATTCAAACAGATTTGGACATGGCCTATTTCTCTCGGGGACTCCCCTACACCCCAATAAAAAATAGTTCTGCAGTTTTTTTCTCACCAAAGACTTTCAGCAGAAACTATGACTCAATCAATTTGGCTTTTGACATATGTGATATTACCTTAGCAGCTTTAAAAAATGTTTTGTTTTTTCTTAAGCTGCTGTGCCTCCCTTGAAGCCTTCTAGCATCTCCCAAATATAAAAAGCACACACATGGCCCTTCCAGGTGACCCCACCCATAGTCTTTGTAGATATTCTGATAATTAGATTATATTTTTGTAGCATAGATAGTTTTTCATTGTAGTGAATATGTATATAGCAGATTTATTGTAAACTGACTTATGTATTGAGTCAAATAAATTGATTTCAATTAGTGCTGTCAAATGGTTATTTCTTTAATCATACTTTTGAATTTGGAATTAATCGTGATTAATCACAGCAACATTTTTAAAATGTTTTACTTGAATGTACATCGTTTCTTGAAACCTTGGTAACAGTTTAAAGTCCCAACGCTTTACTTTCAAGTGAAATTTCCCAGCAAACACACCAGCCGGAGTCTCCTGAGGACGCTCCATCGTCTCCTGAGGACGCTCCATCGTCTCCTGAGGACGCTCCATCGTCTCCTGAGGACGCTCCATCGTCTCCTGAGGACGCTCCATCGTCTCCTGAGGACGCTCCATCGTCTCCTGAGGACGCTCCATCGTCTCCTGAGGACGCTCCATCGTCTCCTGAGGACGCTCCATCGTCTCCTGAGGACGCTCCATCGTCTCCTGAGGACGCTCCATCGTCTCCTGAGGACGCTCCATCGTCCTCCTGAGGACGCTCCATCGTCCCCTGAGGACGCTCCATCGTCCCCTGAGGACGCTCCATCGTCCCCTGAGGACGCTCCATCGTCCCCTGAGGACGCTCCATCGTCCCCT
The DNA here is from genome assembly GCF_033978795.1 of Nerophis ophidion. Classification (NCBI taxonomy): domain Eukaryota; kingdom Metazoa; phylum Chordata; class Actinopteri; order Syngnathiformes; family Syngnathidae; genus Nerophis; species Nerophis ophidion. The sequence goes on along the minus strand of NC_084629.1, from coordinate 43,556,215 downwards.
GAGGACGCTCCATCGTCCCCTGAGGACGCTCCATCGTCCCCTGAGGACGCTCCATCGTCCCCTGAGGACGCTCCATCGTCCCCTGAGGACGCTCCATCGTCCCCTGAGGACGCTCCATCGTCCCCTGAGGACGCTCCATCGTCCCCTGAGGACGCTCCATCGTCCCCTGAGGACGCTCCATCGTCCCCTGAGGACGCTCCATCGTCCCCTGAGGACGCTCCATCGTCCCCTGAGGACGCTCCATCGTCTCCTGAGGACGCTCCATCGTCTCCTGAGGACGCTCCATCGTCTCCTGAGGACGCTCCATCGTCTCCTGAGGACGCTCCATCGTCTCCTGAGGACGCTCCATCGTCTCCTGAGGACGCTCCATCGTCTCCTGAGGACGCTCCATCGTCTCCTGAGGACGCTCCATCGTCTCCTGAGGACGCTCCATCGTCTCCTGAGGACGCTCCATCGTCTCCTGAGGACGCTCCATCGTCTCCTGAGGACGCTCCATCGTCTCCTGAGGACGCTCCATCGTCCCCTGAGGACGCTCCATCGTCCCCTGAGGACGCTCCATCGTCCCCTGAGGACGCTCCATCGTCCCCTGAGGACGCTCCATCGTCCCCTGAGGACGCTCCATCGTCCCCTGAGGACGCTCCATCGTCCCCTGAGGACGCTCCATCGTCCCCTGAGGACGCTCCATCGTCCCCTGAGGACGCTCCATCGTCCCCTGAGGACGCTCCATCGTCCCCTGAGGACGCTCCATCGTCCCCTGAGGACGCTCCATCGTCCCCTGAGGACGCTCCATCGTCCCCTGAGGACGCTCCATCGTCCCCTGAGGACGCTCCATCGTCCCCTGAGGACGCTCCATCGTCCCCTGAGGACGCTCCATCGTCCCCTGAGGACGCTCCATCGTCCCCTGAGGACGCTCCATCGTCCCCTGAGGACGCTCCATCGTCCCCTGAGGACGCTCCATCGTCCCCTGAGGACGCTCCATCGTCCCCTGAGGACGCTCCATCGTCCCCTGAGGACGCTCCATCGTCCCCTGAGGACGCTCCATCGTCCCCTGAGGACGCTCCATCGTCCCCTGAGGACGCTCCATCGTCCCCTGAGGACGCTCCATCGTCCCCTGAGGACGCTCCATCGTCCCCTGAGGACGCTCCATCGTCCCCTGAGGACGCTCCATCGTCCCCTGAGGACGCTCCATCGTCCCCTGAGGACGCTCCATCGTCCCCTGAGGACGCTCCATCGTCCCCTGAGGACGCTCCATCGTCCCCTGAGGACGCTCCATCGTCCCCTGAGGACGCTCCATCGTCCCCTGAGGACGCTCCATCGTCCCCTGAGGACGCTCCATCGTCCCCTGAGGACGCTCCATCGTCCCCTGAGGACGCTCCATCGTCCCCGAGGACGCTCCATCGTCTCCCGAGGACGCTCCATCGTCTCCCGAGGACGCTCCATCGCCTCCCGAGGACGCTCCATCGTCTCCCGAGGACACTCCATCGTCCCCTGAGGACACTCCATCGTCTCCCGAGGACACTCCATCGTCTCCCGAGGACACTCCATCGTCTCCCGAGGACACTCCATCGTCTCCCGAGGACACTCCATCGTCTCCCGAGGACACTCCATCGTCTCCCGAGGACACTCCATCGTCTCCCGAGGACACTCCATCGTCTCCCGAGGACACTCCATCGTCTCCCGAGGACACTCCATCGTCCCCTGAGGACACTCCATCGTCTCCTGAGGACACTCCATCGTCTCTTTACTGAGCGTCCAACAACCCCTACATACCGCCTTTCAGGTAACCATCCGCCGTTAGGTGAAAGGAGCATGTACAGTCAAAATAAATTGTGTGACTAATCAAGTATATATATTTATATACATGATTAATGCAATATTTTTGGGTGATTAATCATGAGTTAACTGTATTTCTGACAGCCCGACTATAACCCCATCTGTCTTCCTGTTCTGGGACTGTACTGAAAACACATTTTGTTGTACTTTTTAAGTGCTGTGCCGGTAAAGTTCCAAAAGTAGTTATTAGGGCCACAGCAGGAGGCTCGATTTTAACATTATTATCCATCCATCCATCTATTTTCTACCGATTGTCCCTTTTGGGGTCGCGGGTGGTGCTGGAGCCTATCTCTGCTGCATTCAGGCGGAAGGCGTCGTACACCCTGGACAAGTCACTACCTCATCTCCGTAACATTATTATCATTAAAATCTATTTTAGATCCCAACAATGTGAAGCGAAGTGAATTATATTTATATAGCGCTTTTCTCTCGTGACTCAAAGCGCTTTACATAGTGAAACCCAATATCTAAGTTACATTTAAACCAGTGTGGGTGGCACTGGGAGCAGGTGGGTAAGGTGTCCTGCTCAAGGACACAACGGCAGTGACTAGGATGGCGGAAGCGGGATTCGAACCTACAACCCTCAAGTTGCTGGCATGGCCACTCTACCAACCGAGCTAAACCCCCCCAAACAATAATAGTTACAATTGTGTATTATTTATATGTATGCATGTACAAACCCCAAAAGCAGTGAAGTTGTCACCTTGTGTAAATGGTAAATACAACAAATCCTTTTCAACGTATATTCAATTGAATAGACTGTAAAGGCAAAATATTTCATGTTCACACTGAGAAACTTCAATTTTTTTTCAAATATTAGTTCATTTGGAATTAGATGCCTGCAACATGTTTCAAAAAAGCTGGTACAAGTGCCAAAAAAGAGTGAGAAAGTTGAGGAATGCTTGTCAAAGACTTGTTTGGAACATCCCACAGGTGTGCAGGCTAATTGGGAACAGGTGGGTGCCATGATTGGCTATAAAAGCAGCTTCCATGAAATGCTCACTCATTCACAAACAAGGACGGGGCGAGGGTCACCACTTTGTCAACAAATGCCTGAGCAAATTGTTTAAGAACATTTCTCAAGCAGCTATTGCAAGGAATTTAGGGATTTCACCATCTACGCTCCGTAATATCATCAAAAGGTTCAGAGAATCTGGAGAAATCACTGCACGTAAGCCATGATATTACGCACCTTGGATCCCTCAGGAGGTACTGCATCAAAAAGCCACATCAGTGTGTAAAGGATATCACCACTAGGGCTCAGGAAGACTTCAGAAAACCATTGTCAGTAGCTACAGTTGTTCAGTACATCTGGAAGTGCAAGTTAAGTGGGGCGGTATAGCTCGGTTGGTAGAGTGGCCGTGCCAGCAACTTGAGGGTTCCAGGTTCGATCCCCGCTTCCGCCATCCTATTCACTGCCGTTGTGTCCTTGGGCAGGACACCTTACCCACCTGCTCCCAGTGCCACCCACACTGGTTTAAAAATGTAACTTAGATATTGGGTTTCACTATGTAAAGCACTTTGAGTCACTAGAGAAAAGCGCTATACAAATATAATTCACTTCACTTCACTTAAAACTCTACTGTGCAAAGCCAAAGCCATTTATCAACAACACCCAGAAACTCCGCCGCACTGGCCCCGAGCTCATCTATGATGGATGGATGCAAAGTGGGAAAGTGTTCTGTGGTCTGACGAGTCCACATTTCAAAATGTTTTTGGAAACTGTGGACGACGTGTCCTCCGGAACAAAGAGGAAAACAACCATCCGGACTGTTCTAGGTGCAAAGTGTAAAAGCCAGCATCTGTGAGTTACGTATCCCGCTTCACCTGCCGGCAACTACAACCATTATGTTGATAGTATATATTTGTACCATAAATCTATTAACGTGGACCCCGACTTAAACAAGTTGAAAAACTTATTGGGGTGTTACCATTTAGTGGTCAATTGTACGGAATATGTACTGTACTGTGCAATCTACTAATAAAAGTATCAATCAAGTGTATTAGTGGCCAAAGCATGGCTAACTTACACATCTGTGAAGACACCATTAATGCTGAAAGGTACATACAGCTTTTGGAGCAACATATGTTGTTATCATGGACGCCCCTGCTTATTTCATCAATCAATCAATCAATGTTTATTTATATAGCCCTAATTCACAAATGTCTCAAAGGACTGTACAAACCATCAAACTCGGAAGAACCCACAAAAGGGCAAGGAAAACTCACACCCAGTGGGCAGGGAGAATTCACATCCAGTGGGACGCCAGTGACAATGCTGACTATGAGAAACCCTGGAGAGGACCTCAAATGTGGGCAACCCCCCCTCTCTAGGGGACCGAAAGAAATGGATGTCGAGCGGGTCTAACATGATACTGTGAAAGTTCAATCCATAGTGGCTCCAACACAGCCGCAAGAGTTCAGTTCAAAGCGGATCCAAGACAGCAGCGAGATTCCCGTCCACAGGAAACCATCCCAAGCGGAGGCGGATCAGCAGCGTAGAGATGTCCCCAACCGATACACAGGCGAGCGGTCCATCCTGGGTCTCGACTCTGGACAGCCAGTACTTCATCCATGGTTATCGGGCCGGACCCCCTCCAAAAGGGAGGGGGGGACATAGGAGAAAAAAGAAAAGAAGCGGCAGATCAACTGGTCTAAAAAGGGGGTCTATTTAAAGGCTAGAGTATACAAATGAGTTTTAAGGTGAGACTTAAATGCTTCTACTGAGGTAGCATCTCCAACTGTTACCGGGAGGGCATTCCAGAGTACTTTAAGCAAGACAATGCCAAGCCAGGTGTTACAACAGCGTGGCTTCATAGTAAAAGAGTGCGGGTACTAGCTGGCCTGCCTGTAGTCCAGACATTGCAAATGTGTGAAGGCTAAAATATGAGGCAGGAGACTGTTGAACAACTTAAGCTGTACATCAAGCAAGAATGGGAAAGAATTCCACTTCAAAAATGTGTCTCCTCAGTTCCCAAACCTTTACTGAGTGTTGTTCAAAGGAAAGGCCATGTAACACACTGGTAAAAATGCCTTTTTTGCAATGTGTTGCTGCCATTACATTCTAAGCTCACGATTATTTGCCCAAAAAAAGGTAAGTTTCTCAGTGTGAAGATGAAACATCTTGTCTTTGCAGTCTATTCAATTGAATATAAGTTGAAAAGGATTTGTTGTATTCTCTTATTTACCAATTACACAAGATGACAACTTAATGGGTTTTGCCTTTTGTATATGTATGCAAGTATAATTATTGCCAATGGATGGAAAAATGAAAGTATACATGATTTAATGCGATACGGTTTTGTGATTTCTTTTGACAGCCCCACCTGAAACACGGTCAGTCCACCTTCCGGTGTGCACACACAGCAGTCAAGTATTTGAGCAATGCTAAAAGAGGACAAAGTGTCATCTGCTGTCACAGCAGCTGTTCCCTCTGATGCTAACCCTCACAGCTCACAACTATCAGGGATTCATGACTACATTTTTCGACAGCACTTCAAAGCCAGGAAACCCATGTACTTAGTACCAAAACAAAGCTGACGGTTTTTGTGTTGTTTTCCTGCCTTGACTTGGCTTGCCAAAGTCCATTTCTTCGGAGAAAAGCTCCTTCAGCGAGGGCTACCAACAATGCCATTTTTAATCACCAGGGTGACGAGGCTTGGCAGTTGTTTTTACTCCATGACAGCTGAGTGCGGGGCCAGGCTAAATTTGGAGGAGCCCAGTTATATTAACCGTAGCTTCAGATCTCACTGCCTTAAAGCTCGGTGTCCTCACTACACTGCCGAACTTCAAGCCGTTTGTGAGCAGAATGGACCCTCAAGGCTTGAAGGAAGACCTCCGCCTCTTTCAGAGCACTTTGCTTCAGGATGGACTCAAAGAGCTCCTGAATGAGAACAAGTTGGTGGACTGCATCCTTAAAGTGGGTGACAGGAGCATCCCTTGCCATCGGCTCATTCTGGCCGCCTGCAGCCCCTACTTCCGGGAGATTTACTTCTCAGAGGACGGCAGGGAAATGGACAAAAAGGAAGTGGTTTTGGAGAACCTGGAGCCCGGCGTTATGGAGGCGATTGTAAACTACATGTACTCGGCAGAGATCGACATCAATGACGACAACGTGCAGGACATCATGGCGGTGGCCGGTCGCTTCCAGATCCCCTCGGTGTTCACCGTGTGTGTGAACTATCTCCAGAAGAAGCTGACCATGAAGAACTGCCTGGCCGTCTACAGGCTGGGGCTGATGCTCAACTGCCCCAGACTGGCCATAGCGGCTCGAGACTACATCGCCGATCGCTTTGTGACTGTCGCTAAGGACGAGGATTTCCTAGATCTGGCCTCTCATGAACTCTTCGCTCTTATCGGAGCCGACGCACTGAATGTGGAGAAGGAGGAGGTGGTGTTTGAGAGCCTGATGAGGTGGATCAGGAAAGACAAGGAGAATCGCATGAAGTCTTTGGAAGAGGCGTTCGACTGCGTCCGCTTCCGTCTGCTCCCGGAGAAATACTTCAAGGAAAAGGTGGAGAAGGACGACATCATCAAGAGTAACGCGGAAATTGTCAAAAAGATCAAAGTCATCAGGGAAGCGCTTGCGGGGAAGTTGCCCGAGAAGGAAAAGGGAGATGGAAGCGAGGAGGTGAAGTTGCCCGGATACTTGAACGATACCCGCAGATACGGCATGCACACCAAAGACGTGGTGCTGATGCTCAACGACAACGCGGCCGTGGCCTACGACGGCCAGGAGAACGAGTGCTTTTTGGCTGCCATGGCCGATCAAATTCCTCGAAACCACGTCAGTCTGGTGTCGAAGAAGAACAACCTCTACGTGCTCGGAGGACTTTTTGTGGATGAGGAGGACAAAGACCACCCGCTACAGTGCTACTTCTACCAGGTACGCTCCTGACACCTCATGCTGGGCAACGAGACTTGTTGCAAGTAAAACATAATGACACATAAATACAAAAGTCTTGTTGCAAGTACAACATAATGACACATAAATACAAAAGTCTTGTTGCAAGTACAACATAATGACACATAAATACAAAAGTCTTGTTGCAAGTAGAACATTATGACACATAAATACAAAAGTCTTGTTGCAAGTACAACATAATGACACATAAATACAAAAGTCTTGTTGCAAGTAGAACATAATGACACATAAATACAAAAGTCTTGTTGCAAGTAGAACATAATGACACATAAATACAAAAGTCTTGTTGCAAGTAGAACATAATGACACATAAATACAAAAGTCTTGTTGCAAGTAGAACATAATGACACATAAATACAAAAGTCTTGTTGCAAGTAGAACATAATGACACATAAATACAAAAGTCTTGTTGCAAGTAGAACATAATGACACATAAATACAAAAGTCTTGTTGCAAGTAGAACATAATGACACATAAATACAAAAGTATTGTTGCAAGTAGAACATAATGACACATAAATACAAAAGTCTTGTTGCAAGTAGAACATAATGACACATAAATACAAAAGTCTTGTTGCAAGTAGAACATAATGACACATAAATACAAAAGTCTTGTTGCAAGTAGAACATAATGACACATAAATACAAGTCTTGTTGCAAGTAGAACATAATGACACATAAATACAAAAGTCTTATTGCAAGTAGAACATAATGACACATAAATACAAAAGTCTTGTTGCAAGTAGAACATAATGACACATAAATACAAAAGTCTTGTTGCAAGTAGAACATAATGACACATAAATACAAAAGTCTTGTTGCAAGTAGAACATAATGACACATAAATACAAAAGTCGTGTTGCAAGTAGAACATAATGACACATAAATACAAAAGTCTTGTTGCAAGTACAACATAATGACACATAAATACAAAAGTCTTGTTGCAAGTACAACATAATGACACATAAATACAAAAGTCTTGTTGCAAGTACAACATAATGACACATAAATACAAAAGTCTTGTTGCAAGTACAACATAATGACACATAAATACAAAAGTCTTGTTGCAAGTAGAACATAATGACACATAAATACAAAAGTCTTGTTGCAAGTAGAACATAATGACACATAAATACAAAAGTCTTGTTGCAAGTACAACATAATGACACATAAATACAAAAGTCTTGTTGCAAGTACAACATAATGACACATAAATACAAAAGTCTTGTTGCTAGTAGAACATAATGACACATAAATACAAAAGTCTTGTTGCAAGTACAACATAATGACACATAAATACAAAAGTCTTGTTGCAAGTAGAACATAATGACACATAAATACAAAAGTCTTGTTGCAAGTACAACATAATGACACATAAATACAAAAGTCTTGTTGCAAGTAGAACATAATGACACATAAATACAAAAGTCTTGTTGCAAGTAGAACATTATGACACATAAATACAAAAGTCTTGTTGCAAGTACAACATAATGACACATAAATACAAAAGTCTTGTTGCAAGTAGAACATAATGACACATAAATACAAAAGTCTTGTTGCAAGTAGAACATAATGACACATAAATACAAAAGTCTTGTTGCAAGTAGAACATAATGACACATAAATACAAAAGTCTTGTTGCAAGTAGAACATAATGACACATAAATACAAAAGTCTTGTTGCAAGTAGAACATAATGACACATAAATACAAAAGTCTTGTTGCAAGTAGAACATAATGACACATAAATACAAAAGTCTTGTTGCAAGTAGAACATAATGACACATAAATACAAAAGTCTTGTTGCAAGTAGAACATAATGACACATAAATACAAGTCTTGTTGCAAGTAGAACATAATGACACATAAATACAAAAGTCTTATTGCAAGTAGAACATAATGACACATAAATACAAAAGTCTTGTTGCAAGTAGAACATAATGACACATAAATACAAAAGTCTTGTTGCAAGTAGAACATAATGACACATAAATACAAAAGTCTTGTTGCAAGTAGAACATAATGACACATAAATACAAAAGTCTTTGCAAGTAGAACATAATGACACATAAATACAAAAGTCTTGTTGCAAGTAGAACATAATGACACATAATACAAAAGTCTTGTTGCAAGTACAACATAATGACACATAAATACAAAAGTCTTGTTGCAAGTACAACATAATGACACATAAATACAAAAGTCTTGTTGCAAGTAGAACATAATGACACATAAATACAAAAGTCTTGTTGCAAGTAGAACATAATGACACATAAATACAAAAGTCTTGTTGCAAGTAGAACATAATGACACATAAATACAAAAGTCTTGTTGCAAGTAGAACATAATGACACATAAATACAAAAGTCTTGTTGCAAGTAGAACATAATGACACATAAATACAAAAGTCTTGTTGCAAGTAGAACATAATGACACATAAATACAAAAGTCTTGTTGCAAGTAGAACATAATGACACATAAATACAAAAGTCTTGTTGCAAGTAGAACATAATGACACATAAATACAAAAGTCTTGTTGCAAGTAGAACATAATGACACATAAATACAAAAGTCTTGTTGCAAGTAGAACATAATGACACATAAATACAAAAGTCTTGTTGCAAGTAGAACATAATGACACATAAATACAAAAGTCTTGTTGCAAGTAGAACATAATGACACATAAATACAAAAGTCTTGTTGCAAGTAGAACATAATGACACATAAATACAAAAGTCTTGTTGCAAGTAGAACATAATGACACATAAATACAAAAGTCTTGTTGCAAGTAGAACATAATGACACATAAATACAAAAGTCTTGTTGCAAGTAGAACATAATGACACATAAATACAAAAGTCTTGTTGCAAGTAGAACATAATGACACATAAATACAAAAGTCTTGTTGCAAGTAGAACATAATGACACATAAATACAAAAGTCTTGTTGCAAGTAGAACATAATGACACATAAATACAAAAGTCTTGTTGCAAGTAGAACATAATGACACATAAATACAAAAGTCTTGTTGCAAGTACAACATAATGACACATAAATACAAAAGTCTTGTTGCAAGTAGAACATAATGACACATAAATACAAAAGTCTTGTTGCAAGTAGCAACATAATGACACATAAATACAAAAGTCTTGTTGCAAGTACAACATAATGACACATAAATACAAAAGTCTTGTTGCAAGTAGAACATAATGACACATAAATACAAAAGTCTTGTTGCAAGTAGAACATAATGACACATAAATACAAAAGTCTTGTTGCAAGTAGAACATAATGACACATAAATACAAAAGTCTTGTTGCAAGTAGAACATAATGACACATAAATACAAAAGTCTTGTTGCAAGTAGAACATAATGACACATAAATACAAAAGTCTTGTTGCAAGTAGAACATAATGACACATAAATACAAAAGTCTTGTTGCAAGTAGAACATAATGACACATAAATACAAAAGTCTTGTTGCAAGTAGAACATAATGACACATAAATACAAAAGTCTTGTTGCAAGTAGAACATAATGACACATAAATACAAAAGTCTTGTTGCAAGTAGAACATAATGACACATAAATACAAAAGTCTTGTTGCAAGTAGAACATAATGACACATAAATACAAAAGTCTTGTTGCAAGTAGAACATAATGACACATAAATACAAAAGTCTTGTTGCAAGTAGAACATAATGACACATAAATACAAAAGTCTTGTTGCAAGTAGCAACATAATGACACATAAATACAAAAGTCTTGTTGCAAGTAGAACATAATGACACATAAATACAAAAGTCTTGTTGCAAGTACGAACATAATGACACATAAATACAAAAGTCTTGTTGCAAGTAGAACATAATGACACATAAATACAAAAGTCTTGTTGCAAGTAGAACATAATGACACATAAATACAAAAGTCTTGTTGCAAGTAGAACATAATGACACATAAATACAAAAGTCTTGTTGCAAGTAGAACATAATGACACATAAATACAAAAGTCTTGTTGCAAGTAGAACATAATGACACATAAATACAAAAGTCTTGTTGCAAGTAGAACATAATGACACATAAATACAAAAGTCTTGTTGCAAGTAGAACATAATGACACATAAATACAAAAGTCTTGTTGCAAGTACAACATAATGACACATAAATACAAAAGTCTTGTTGCAAGTAGAACATAATGACACATAAATACAAAAGTCTTGTTGCAAGTACAACATAATGACACATAAATACAAAAGTCTTGTTGCAAGTAGAACATAATGACACATAAATACAAAAGTCTTGTTGCAAGTAGAACATAATGACACATAAATACAAAAGTCTTGTTGCAAGTAGAACATAATGACACATAAATACAAAAGTCTTGTTGCAAGTAGAACATAATGACACATAAATACAAAAGTCTTGTTGCAAGTAGAACATAATGACACATAAATACAAAAGTCTTGTTGCAAGTAGAACATAATGACACATAAATACAAAAGTCTTGTTGCAAGTAGAACATAATGACACATAAATACAAAAGTCTTGTTGCAAGTAGAACATAATGACACATAAATACAAAAGTCTTGTTGCAAGTAGAACATAATGACACATAAATACAAAAGTCTTGTTGCAAGTAGAACATAATGACACATAAATACAAAAGTCTTGTTGCAAGTAGAACATAATGACACATAAATACAAAAGTCTTGTTGCAAGTAGAACATAATGACACATAAATACAAAAGTCTTGTTGCAAGTAGAACATAATGACACATAAATACAAAAGTCTTGTTGCAAGTAGAACATAATGACACATAAATACAAAAGTCTTGTTGCAAGTACAACATAATGACACATAAATACAAAAGTCTTGTTGCAAGTAGAACATAATGACACATAAATACAAAAGTCTTGTTGCAAGTAGAACATAATGACACATAAATACAAAAGTCTTGTTGCAAGTAGAACATAATGACACATAAATACAAAAGTCCTTGTTGCAAGTAGAACATAATGACACATAAATACAAAAGTCTTGTTGCAAGTAGAACATAATGACACATAAATACAAAAGTCTTGTTGCAAGTAGCAACATAATGACACATAAAAATACAAGAAAAGTC